>NW_022196900.1:27614454-27616651 GCF_008632895.1 Mastomys coucha | reverse complement strand
AGAGTTTTATCAGACCTTCAGAGAAGACCTAATACCAATACTCCTCAAACTATTACACAAAATAGAAACAGAAGGTGCTCTACTCAATTAGTTCTATGAAGCCACAATTACTCTGATACCCAAGCCACTCAAAGACAAAACAAAGAAAGAAAACTTCAAACCAATTTCCCTTATGAATATTGATGCAAAAAATACTCAATAAAATTCTCACAAGCTGAATCCTAGAACACATCAAAATCATTATCCATCATGACCAAATAGGCTTCATCCCAGGGATGTAGGGATGGTTCAATATATGGAAATCCATCAACATAATCCACTATATAAACAAATTCTAAGAAAATAAAGTTTCATCATTTCATTAGATGCAGAGAATGCATTTGACAAAATCCAACACCCCTTCATGATAAAACTCTTGGAAAGATCAGGTATTCAAGGCCCATACCTAAACACAGTAAAAGCAATATACAACAAACGACTAGCCAACATCAAATTAAATTGAGAGAAACTTGAAGCAATCCCACTAAAATCAGGAACTAGACAAGGCTTCCCTCTCTCTCCCTACCTATTCAATATTGTACTTGAATTCCTAGCCAGAGCAATTAGACAATAAATGGTGATCAATGGGATAAAAACTGGAAAGGAAAAAGTCAAATTATAACTATTTGCTGATGATATGATAGTATACTCAAGTGATCCCAAAAATTCCACCAGAGAGCTCTTAATCCTGACAAACAACTTCAGGAAATTAGCTATATATAAAATCAACTCAATCAAATCTGTTGGATTCATTCCTAGAAGCTGAAGGGTTTGCAGCAACTTCAGACAAACAATATGAACTAACTAGTACCCTCAGAGCTCCCAGAGACTAAACCACCAACCAAAGGGTATACATGGTGGGACTCATGGCTCCAGTAGCATATTATAGCAGAGGATGGGCTAGTCGGTCACCAGTGGGAGGAAAGGACCTTGATCCTGTGAAGGCTCTATGTCCCAGTGCAGAGGAATGGCTGGGCCAGGAAGTAGGAGACGATAGGTTGGTGATCAGGGGTAGGGGCTAGGGGGAGGGAATAGAGGTTTTTTTTCAGAAGGGAGACCAGGAAATGGAGAACATTTGAAAAATAATTAAAGAAAATACCTAATAAAAAAATAACAAGTTCTGGAAAATTATTTTAGTGTTGCTTTTTCATTGGATGCAGATGTTTGTTTGTTTGTTTCTATTCTGACCACTTATGAGTGATATCTACACTCCACTGAAGATAATGGAGTCTTATAGAAATAGATGGACTATCATTTCAGCATGTGAGATCTCACTTCAGAATGAGATCTCAGTGAAGAAAGTGGTGTCTCACTAAAAAGGATAGAATTGCCTTTAAGAGTGGGGACTTTTACTGGAGACAGGAAACTTTCCCTCAAGAGGGTGAGATTCTTCCTGGAAAGGGTACAAACTCACTGAAGAAGGTGGAATCACAGTGGACAGTATGGGTTTCATACAAGAATATGGAATCTCATTGGAGAGGATAATGTCTCCTTTGAGAACATGGAGTCTCACTGGAATAGATGAAATGTCACTGGGGAATATCATATCTCATTGTAGAGAAAGAGATTTTATTGGAGGAGATGGAATTTTATTGGAGAAAAGGGGATTGTTATTAGAAATAGATAAATATTTTATTAATTTCTTATCCCTGGCATATTCATTTATTTCAGGTCTGAGAGCCATGGTACCATGCCTTGTCATAGCATACAACTGAATCATTTACAAGTCAAATTATTTGATAAGGTCATTTACTGTATATCTCATTTTCATATAGATAAGATAGACTGATAGAATTAAATATAATCAAGCATAATTTGTTGGTATATAATATCTGGTAGGTCTTAGTGTTTTCTCCAGATCACTGTGTTTCTAAAACCTCAAATAGCTCAATAGCAATAGAAACTGATTATCTAATATGATCAACCTCTTTCTACTGTCTAGGACCTCAGATTATAGAATCATTTTACAATACTTTTTAAATCTTCTAATAAGAATCTCCGAGAATATGTAGCATATAAAAATCACATTATCCTCAGGCTTCTACTTTATATTCTTGGAATCAATTAGTTTATTCTCTTTGGTGTGTCACTTTATAGATATATATTTTTGTGGTTCTGTCCCATTCATGAATTTTCTGGCTATTTTTTAGTCCATTCT
>NW_022196900.1:27533991-27614444 GCF_008632895.1 Mastomys coucha | reverse complement strand
AGTAAATGACAAATGTATGCTCTTAGTTGAGTTTCATTTTCTAATTTAGCAATCCTGTTGGACATTTACTGAAATCAAAACTCTTCTTAGATATACTCTGGTAGTATATGATAAATAGTTCTTAAAAGTTCAGTTGAGAGCCGGGCGGTGGTGGCGCACGCCTTTAATCCTAGCACTTGGGAGGCGGAGGCAGGCGGATTTCCGAGTTCGAGGCCAGCCTGGTCTACATAGTGAGTACCAGGACAGCCGGGGTTACAGAGAGAAACCCTGTCTCGAAAAACCAAAAAAAAAAAGTTCAGTTGAGGAAAAAATACTATGAGAGAGTAAGAAAGCATATATGAACAGACCAAAAAGATGGATAAATTGATAGGACAATGTAAGAAAAATAAGTAAATTATTGTCCTCCCACTGGCCAACAGAGAGAGGTAGAAAGAACATTCAGTTGTCAGATCCTAGTCTTTTATTTACGTATATTTTACTATGAAGCCCTACACATTTAGCTCTATAGTGGATTTGAATCACCTTATCTGAACATCAGGTTACATTATTAATAGAGTAAGAATTATCCATTCAGAACATACATTCATCTCTGCTCCTTCTTATTTGTTACCTTTTAAATTAATTAGAAACTATTCTAGCTATACTAGTTGTGGTGGTGTGAGTAGGTATGACTCCCATAGACTCATGCTTGGCCTATAAGGAATGACACTATTAGGAGGTATAGACGTGTGGGAGTAGGTATGGCCTTCTTGGAGTGTGTCTCTTTGGGGGCAGCCTTTGAGGTCTCATATGTTCAAGTGACAACGAGTGTGGCACAGTCTCATGTTACCAACAGATAAACATGTAGAACTCTCAAAAGACTCTTGAGTAAAATGTCTGCCCGTATAACACTATGTTTTCTGCCATGATGGTAAGTGGCTAAACCTCTGAAACTATAATCCAAGCCAGTTAAATATATTCCTTCATAGGAGTTGCTGTGGTCATGGTGTCTCTTTACAGCAATAGAAACCATAACTAAGCAACAGCAGGTTCCAGCACACAGGAGACAGAAGTAGATAGAACTCTGTAAGTTAAAATCTATACTGCTATACACAGGGAGGTCCAGTCTATAGACTGAGACTATTTAGAATTAAAGGATGGAAGGAAAGAAGGAAGGCAGGCAAGAGAGAGAGAGAGAGAGAGAGAGAGAGAGAGAGAGAGAGAGAGAGAGAGAGAGAGAGAGAGAGAGAGAGAGAGAGAAGGAGAGAAAGAGAGGGAGAAAGAGAAGGAGAGAAAGAGAGAGAATCACAGAGAGACAGAAACAGAGATTAATTATTGAGTAAGTGATACTGATTAGAAGGTAAGTGTTTGCAACCAAACATGTCAATTTCACTTTCATCCAAGAATCTATAAAATGCAAAGTAAATCTACTCTTCCAAGTTTTTCACTGATTTCCACCCTTACATACACACACACATACACATACATGCACACACGGACACAGACACAAACACACACACACACACACACACACACACACACAGAGAGAGAGAGAGAGAGAGAGAGAGAGAGAGAGAGAGAGAGAGAGAGAGAAATGTTCAAATAAAACCATTATCTAGAGTTAAGTGTTGTTAATATAATTCTTTTATAATCCATGTTCCACATCTAGACTGCCCACAGATGTGATTGAGAATAACAGGAGTCTTCTGTGTTTATTAGGACACTGTAACTATGTAAGAATTTAATCTGGACAGTTTCATGAACTTGTAGGTACCCTAAAGTTCATATGAGAATTGTCATGGGTACTGTTGATCTTGGAACTTTGTCTTCCCCAAGGTGACTTCTTGCCTTTGCCCCTTGGAGGAGATTGCTGATGTATGTTTCTCTGGGGTTTTGAGAATGCCCAGAATACCTCTCAAAATGTTAAAAAAATAATGTTTCCTCCGTACACAAACCTTGTCATTCAGGTAAACCAATTTTCTCTTTGTAAACCGGGACATTTGCAAACGTTTCATTAGCTTTGGCCTAGATAGCTCTGTAACAAATGCATTTTCTATGTGGTGCAGATGATGTATCAACATAAACAGCGCACTAGGCCACCATTAATTATACAGGGAGAATGAAGGGGGTATTTAAATGCAGCCACAGAAAATACACTGGGAATATGTTTTCCTGGAAACGAAGGGCACCCCATTCATACAGAAAGAATAGCATAAATTGTCTACCCTATTTTCCCCACAAATGTGACACTATATTATTCATTCTTTCATCCATTCACCTGGTATTTATTAAGCATGAGGTGAGGTTGCTATAAAATAATAAGAGATAATAGAACCCTTGTCCTAGTGAAACTGACTTGTGAAGGTGACAGTAATAACATCACAGAGGAGAATATGAGAATGCCATAAGTATCAGAAATCAGAACAGATACAGTATAAAGAATGCTAGCAGTACAGTAAAGAGAACACAAGGAGATTTTCCAAGAGGAGTGACTTTGGTACTTACTTTAGAAGGAAAAATTGGAAATGTATTATCAAAAAAGCTAAGAATAGGTAGAACACAAAGCTACAATGCCCTGGACTGAAATATGTGTGTAATATTTGCTGAACAGAAAGAAATCCATTGGGGCAAGAGGATAAGGGTATAATTGGATGAAGCTGAAGAAGTGCATGGTTCACTCATGCAGGACCTATGTCCATCTGAAAAGTTTGATTTTTATTTCAAAGCCAATGATAACCCTATATATAAATTGAAGGGATATAGAAATTAATCAGAAACCCATGCAAAGAACTACAGATTATGAATTGGCATGTGGAAAGAAATTTATTGAGTTTTGCCTGTGCGTTCTAATAAACCAGCCAACTCTTCTATAAAAGGACAGATGGTAAATATTTCAGGCTTTGTGGGCCACATAGGAGTTTTTGCTGTATTTATACCTTCCTCCTAACTCTTTAAAAATGTAAAACCAGTTGCAGCTCAAGGACACTGTAAAAACAGGCAAAGAAACTAATTCAAGCATCCATCTGTACTGTATCTTTCCAACACTTGTACTAAACCATCGATGGCAGGATGTCACAGACAATGGTTCTTTTATTTACTATAGAACTCTCAGTACCTATTAGAATATCATATATAGAGTAGGAGTTAGATACATATTCATTATATTTATTAATAACTCAGAGAGTTGTTTGAAACATTCCATAAAAATGCTGATATTATGATAAGTCACTTCCTCATTATTATTATCCTTATTATTCTTACTGATGTTATTCACATGCTGTGGATAGGAAAATATTAAAATTTGCTCAAGATCATGCATCTACAAGTGACAAAGCTATGCTTGAAATCAGGTTTGTAAACTTTCTAACTTCAGTCTCTTCCTTCTAATCGCTCCGCCTTTAAAATGGCATAAAACAGCATGTAGTATGTGTAAATATCAGAGTGCAGAAGAAGAACATGATGTAATGTGAAAAATATGTCACTCAACATAGCTGACAGAAAACAGGCATCAGGTTCCTTTCTCCTCCTCAGATTGTTCAAAATGGAGAGGAGTATTTTATTAATTTATTCCTTGAAAATTTCATGGATGTTTCTAATACATTGTAGCCACATTATTTTCTCCACACTTGATTAATCTATTCCAACCTTCACTAGCATCCTCTATAACAAATCTCATGTCACTTTTATGTCATTTTCTTTTCTTTTCTTTTCTGTTTGATCCACAGGGTTTAATGTGGACCACTAGCATTGAAGTGAACCTACTCACTGGAGCATTAGTAACTCATCTGTAGCTACATCACCAAAGACAATGAGTTCTTTATTCTCCCAGAATTCTATGACAATCCCCTGGATACAGTGGGGCCAACAATACACTCCCTAATCAATGATGAATGTTTCTGGTATCAGTCCTATACAGACACTATTGCAGGCAACGGCACCTGCTGTGAGTTCATTAGTTTCATAGCTCTGTCTATCTTTCAAGTAAGACAGCACTTCATGATCCTCCTTTTCTCCATCCAGTTCTTACAGCATTTTTTTTGTACTCACTTCCTTCATCCTTTCCAGGCCTTCATTTCTGAAAAAGAGTGACATGGGTGACCTTTCAAAGTTGGCCATCCAAGCATAACTTGTTCTTAGCATCTTGAGCAGCCATGTGTCTCCGTATTAACATCTGTTTCATGTAAATAGAAACTTCTCTGACAAATGCAGATGAGAACAGTGGTCTGTGGGAATAAACTAAATATATTGGAACCCAGTCAACAACTTGTTTATGAAGAAAATAAAGTGGAAAATTGATCACTAGCATCTATGAGCTTCCCAGTTAGGGACCTTTGACCAGGTCCACAGTACTGCTTATGAGCTCCTACTAAAAAAAGAAACATCAGATAAGTACAGTCACAAATCAGCCAGTTCCTTCCATTAGAGTTGTGGCAACACTGACTACATACCACTTTCCTGGCAAGTTGCAGAGTTGTTAAGTAATTTTTAGAGAAAGAAAACAGAAAAAGTGGGAGGGAGGGAGGGAGGGAAGGAGGGAGGGAGGAAGGGAGGGAACAAAAGGGGGAGAGGAAAGAGGGAGGGAGAAAAAAGGGAGAGAGGGAAAGATGGAGGAAGGAATGAAGGGAGTAAGGGAGGAAAGAAGAAAGGGATGGAAGAAGAAAAGAAGGAAAAAAATGAAGGAAGGATATGTGTTATATATATGAGAGAAATCAAGCAAAGCCAGATTGATCTTCTAACTAATGAAGCACAGTATTTCTGGAGGGGATTTTAACTACAGAAGAAATTAGTCTGCCCAATAATTTACAGATATGAACCTATTTCATAGTGATCCATTACAAAATATTCTTCCAGATTCTGTGGGTGTTATTGATTAGGGATGACAACTATCAGGCTCCTCTTGCAGGCATTACAAATACTAGATTTATTTTCTTGGCATTTTCACTACTACTTTGGGATGATGTGAAGAATTTCTTTTTCCTTCTGTCATGAAAAGAATAAGGGAAATCCATGTATCAACACGACTAATGACACCTATCCTGCTTAACTACTCTGGTCCTTTTCTGCATACTGAGGAATGAGGAAGAAGGGTACTACTATCTGAAATAAGATTGGCTGTTTCATTTTGATAAGTACACATCATCAGCGGATAAATCTAATTGCATCCTTAGGATTCTTTTTAGAATGTAAATGGCCTAGGATATCTTCAGATTGGGGGTTTGGATACAACTTAGATAATAGGGAATTTTCATCAAACATTTTTATGGTAATGTAGATCTCATTTGGAAGCATAATACACAAAATTCCAAGAGGAATTATTTCTGATAGCTTATAATGTTGAGGATGATTAAAGAGACACTGCAGAGCAATTGAAAGTTCATAAAAATTTTGAATAAATATGCAGAGCACAAGATAAAAAGATAAACATAAATAGGAGGGATAAACAGTAAAAATATATGCATGATAAACAAAGCTCCATGAATCATAACAAAGCTTTTAACTTCTAAACATGTTTCACTTAAAAACAGGTACGTAATTTTACTCCCTCTTTGATGTAGGCTGATAACACACAATCAAGTTAGGTCCAATATGAAGGAAGCTTCTACCACATTCTTTGTATCATTCAGCTTTCTTTTTTTATTTAGTAATCATTTTATTTGTTTGCATTTCAAATATTATCCCCCTTCTCAGTCCCCCCATTCAAGAATCCCCCCACACCATCCCCTTCTCCTTAGCCTCTGAGGGTGCTCCCCTACCCACCCACCTTCTCCTACCTCACATGTCCAGCATCCCCCTTCTCTGGGGGCATCAAGCTTCCAGAGCACCAAGACCCACCCTTCCCACTGATGCCAGATGAGGTAGTCCTTTTGCAGCCGTTAAAAGAAACAAATTTAGCACAGAAAATTAAGCAAAGAAACTCTTTCTCACTATACAGGTATAGTATGTGCACATCCTTACAACTTTTATTGCTATACTAACTTGTGTGCTCAATCTTAGTCCCAATTCTATATAATCATTCTTAAACACTACATAAAAATGTGTTATTATACCTTCCTATCAATAAGATGTCAATGGGACAGGCTTCTTGTAGACCATTGCTACTCAATGTGGTGGACAACCACCATCACTATGTGCTTCTTCTGGTACCTTGTAGGAAATGTCAGTTATCAAGTCCTACATTAATCCTATCATGATAGTATTTACAATTTAAGAAAAAGTATGGAGAAATCACAGGCCAATTAAAATCACCAGTCACTGCCCTGACCCAATTTTCTCTCCACCCCCCAACATTTATACTCTTCAATTTCTTTAAAAGAAGTTGATGGTTGATATTGTTGTTCTTCCTATGAGGTAGCAAACCCCTACAGCTACTCAAGTTCTTGCCCTAACTTCTCCATTGGGATCCCCACGCTCAGTCCAATGTTTAGCTGTATACATCCACATCTGTATTGGTCCATCTCTGGAAGTGCCTCTCAGGGGACAGGTATATTCCTGTCAGCAAGTACTTCTTGGAATCTGCAATAGTGTCTGGGTTTGGTGTCAGCAGATAGGATGGATCTCTAGGTCTCTGCATGGTCTTTCCTTCAGTTTCTTCTCCACTCTTTGTCCCTGAGCTTCCTATTGACAGGGAGGGATTCTGGATTAATATTTTTGATGTGAGGAGGTGGCCTCCATCCTTCAACAGGGGGGCAATGCCTATCCACTGGATATGGTTTCTAACAGGGTCTAGCTCCCCTTTGTTGCTTAATTCAGCTAATGTGCTCCCTGTTGGCTCCTGGGAACCTCTTGGGTCCCTGGTATCTGAGACTTTCTAGGACCCCCAAAACTCCCCTGGACTAAACCACCAACCAAAAAGTACACAGGGGGTACCTATGGTTCCTGCTAGATGTGTAGAAGAGGATTGCCTTATCTGGCATCACTGGGTGGGAATGGTCCCTTGGTCCTATGGAGAGTTGATGACCCAATATAGGGGAACACCAGGATGCTGAGACAGGAGTGGGTCGGCCAGTGGAGGAGTACCCTTATAGAGGCAGGGGAGAGGGAGGCAGTGTAGAGGGGAAACTGGGAATGGGGATAACATTTGAAATGTAAATAAATAAAATAACCAATAAAAAAAATGAAGAAAACCGGGCAGTGGTTGTGCATGCCTCTAATCCCAGCACTTGGGAGGCAGAGGAAGATGGATTTCTGAGTTCGAGGCCAGCCTGGTTTACAGAGTGAGTTCCAGGACAGCCAGGGCTACACAGAGAAACCCTATGTCAGGAAATAAAAAACAACAAACAAAAAATGAAGAAAAAAAGTAGTTGATGACTATTAAAATAAAAGCAGTCTCTGTAAAATACAGAAAAAAAAACATGGTTCAGAAATGAGTTGTAACACAAAGGCCAAGATCATGAAGATCAAAATGATTTAGACTTCAAATTTCACTTTTTTAGGTACCAGCTTCACTCTTTTTCAGTTTCTTCAGAAGCTGTATTAGTCACTTCAAGCAGTGTAACAAATGACCCTTACATAACAGGATTCATTTCTACATATCTGTGTGGTGCGATGACTCCCCCTCTATTATTTTCATTCAGAGACCACGCTGACTGAACAACCTCAATCTCAGATTGTGTTAGTTTAATGGCAAAGAAAAATGAGATATGACAAAACAGATTCAAAATTTGAAAGCTTCCAGCCTCTATTGCTTCTGTTACTTCCACTCACATTTTGCCATCCCAAGTCAGTCTTCAGTCAAAAAGATGCTTTCTGCTTCCAGAGAGAGGCCCAACAGAGCAGGATTTAGGGATGCAATCCAAAAAAAAAAAAAAAAAAATGCAATCAGCAGTTGTCAGAGTAATAGTACTCACTTTATATAATTGCTTGGGAATTAAATGTCTTAGGATAGGAAACATCTCTGAACCTTTTATCCAATAGATAAATAACTTCATTATCTGAACTTCAACTTCAGCATCTATAAAATGGGGCTAGTGATACAAGTTCTTAATAAGTTTTTGGGATGTCTGTGTGACATCTAGTGGACACTTCGTGGAAGGACAGTATAAGTAAAGCAGGCATGATTGTCTGCCCATAATTAGAAATTGACATGTCATCAGAGCAAACTGAATCGAGACTTTAGAAGAGGCTAAGGGGATTCTGACTTGCTCTATCCTCCTTTCTCTATCTTCATCTGTTATTATAATGGCTTAACAGGATTTTCCTTCAGAAACATAGGAGGAGAGAAGGTCTATGTTTGCAGCGATTGGGGAGGCCTCGTTTGTGGGGGGGTAGAGGGGGACATCCTCTTGGAAACAGGAGAGAAAATGAGTGGGTTGAGGAACTGTGGGAGGGCGGACTGGGTGGGTGATAATGACTTCACTGTAAAATACAATAATAGTAATACAAAAGAAAAAAAGAGAGAAAGAAAGGAAGGAAGGAAGGAAGGAAGGAAGGAAGGAAGGAAGGAAGGAAGGAAGGAAGGAAGTTTCACATTTACAGCTACATGGGAGTGGTTCCTCTGTTATACAAGGATGTAGACAAGGATGGTTGCTGGAAGGCACTAGAAGCCAGAGTCCTAGTCTAGTAGCAGACAACAGATGTCCAGGAACAGCAGACCTCATTTAGTGGAGCAAAGGGTTTCTTGAAGATGCTAATGTTTTCTCAAGTCTTGCTTATCTATTTTTTATTCTAAAACCTTCAAAATACAATGGGGTTCTGCAAAAGAAACATATGTCATGAACTGTGTAAAGCAAGATTGTCACTGCATTTGTTATTGCCCTTTACCCTTCTCTAAGTGTGCTCTTATAAACTTAACCACTCAACCCTGCAGACTCTTTGTATTCTAATCCACAAACTGAGACACTGACAATGGCGGCATATAAAATTAACTCAAACAAATCAGTAGCCTTCCTTTATCCAAATGATAAATGAGCTGAGAAAGAAAATAGGAAAACAACACCATTCACAATGGGATAACTCTAAGCGTACATGAGAAAGATCTGTATGAAACATCAAGTCTTGCAAGAAAGTAACTTTCTTCTTTACCCGTGGGAAAGCTCTGTTTCAAATTAAGACAACTTTTCTCATGACCTGAGATGCTTCTTGAGCTTAGCGGCCTTTTCTAGTCATGAATCTCCATAGTTTTTCTTCTCACACTTTTTGTTCAAGCAGATTGAACTGACTAAAGAACCTAGAACAACTCTAGGTTCTCCATCTCTATTTTCCAAATACTATCTACATCTATTATCCTTCTACTTCTGTATATGTGCACTCACTACAATGATGTCTGAAAACTGTGCAGAGTTCTCACCTTGAACTGACCCCACAACATCCTCTTCACTCGAGCAGATGTCACATTCAGACAGGCCATTGCATCTCTTCTAAGCTGGTAGGTACTATTGTATTGGAGGTATGCCTTTATAAACCTTCTTCCACATATACACTATATCCATTAAATTAGAAGTTAACTGATTACAGAAACTTCTCTATGTCTCTGTCTCTATCTCTCTGTCTCTCTGTCTCTCTCTGTCTCTGTCTCTGTCTCTGTCTCTCTCTTTCACACACACACACATACACACACACACACACACACACACACACACACACACATAGCCCTGCATCATTTATTCTCACAAAAGAAACCACATTTAATCAGGGTAGACTACTGCAGAAATGAAGAATAAGAAAGTATCTCTGTTTGCACATCACCTACCTCCTTCAGATCATTCAGAATGCCTTTAAGGCTCAAAATGACAAATGGGCAATTCAGACTTCCAGTCTCATCTTCCTCCCTCTCTCCATTTATCCCATCTTACAGAAGACAAAGGAGTACACAAAACCTATGAATCCAGTCAGTATTTATCCTGTTTATTCAGTCCTATGTCCTTTGGAGACTGCGGCTATGTTTTTAGCCCTAGCTTCCTCCTACCATTCCTGGGAACATTTTTTAAAGTATATGGATGCCAGAACCCCAGCTAGTAAGTTTTAAATAGAAATCTTTGGATGAGCTAGGGATCAGCATTTTCTTAAGTGCACCAGGTTACTTTAATATGCAGCCAGAATTGATAAATTCTGGCATAGAGTAATGCCTGGCACAGAATAGGTATTTAATAAACATTTGCTGAAAGAATTAATAGATGAATGCATAAATGTTCCGTCTCATGATGTACTTACTGATGTGCAGTCTTTCTCAGCTCCCATCCTGCAGCACACACAGGAATGCAGGCTGGAATCAGCTTTATAGTTAGCATGCTGGCTCAGATAGTTTTGGATCTTTAATTTCTAGAACAATAGAAAATTAGTGTCCAGTAAATTTATATGTTGTTGCATACATCCAGGACAGGGGCAGGAAGATCTATGGGGCATAGAGAGAAGTGTAATGTAAAGAGGACACAAAGCACTAGTTTGTAGAGTCAGGTGGACCTGAATTTCAATTGTAACTCTATTACCTACCAACACTGTGAACACTGGGTAAGTGTCGTGATTTGTGAATTAAAATAATTAATTAATTACCTGTGATTATGATTTTATAGATGAACAGGAAAAGAATAAGAAGATATTGGTACATACTTAAATACTGCCTCTTCTTCATCCTTCTTTTGCTTTGGTATAAACCTACCCAGGCTGGATTGCAGAATAATTAGAAAAACTGGAGGAGGACAATGGGCAAAAAGGAGCAGTGCATCAGAGGGAAATCTGATGATGGGTAGTGGATAGAAAAATAGTCACTATTTGCTTCAGCCACAAAAACCAAACCTTCAGGCCTTGCACAGGGCACTCATTTCTCGACTCAATTCAAACACATGACTCAGCCATAAATCACTGTCCTTTCTCATAAGCACCAGACAGTAAGTGCCGTGAGTACCAGTGACAACATTTATCACCAGGTAAGCATATTGAGGTAGCTTGGGCCAGCTCCTAACCATTTGGAAGAACTCCAAACACAATGCCTCTTGCCTTCTGTCCTGGCTTTCTTGGAAGGAAATGTGGTGACACAGTCCTGCATGTGGAATCGGAAGCAGCTGGGCTTTAGTTCAGTTGTTATATGTCACAAATGTATTCACCCCTAAAACTGAGACAAGAGGAGATATAATTGCCACTTGATGTCTCTTTCAGCATTTCATAAACCCAGAGCCTGGAGGCTGGTGCGCTGCCTCTTACTGCATTTCAGAAGTCAGTAGTGTACTCTACTAAGAGTGCAGATTTGTTGAAATTTCCTACCTGCTCTTAACCCTGTGATACCGGCAGTGGAGAAAGAGAGAGAGAGAGAGAGAGAGAGAGAGAGAGAGAGAGAGAGAGAGAGAGAGAGAGAGAGAGAGAGTCTAGACTGGAAATAAACTCATTGGAAAATGTTTTTCTTATAATTTTCCCAACTACCTATTTATCTTAATAGCATGAATTTCCATATTGTGTCACTTTTAGAGATGTCTCACTTTTTCTAAATTAACCAAACACTATAAAGAATAAGTGCTCCAAAATGAAAAGTTATCTGAAACTGATCATTGTCAGTATTGTGTCATTTGCTTCATCCTTAGGGACACAGGTAAGTTCCTTTCTCTGTGACCCTGGGAAAAATTCATCTTCTGTCTCTCCCCCTCTCCCTACCTGCCTTTCTCTCTCTCTTTCTTTCTTTCCTTCTTTATGTCTTTCTTTCTGTCTTTCTTTCTTTCTTTCTCTTTTCTTACTTTTCTCTCTACATGTGTTTTCTCTGCTTCTATCTATCTCTGTCTCTCTTAACCTATGTATGTACTTCCTTCCTCACTTCTTCCTCCCTCTGTTTCTTTATCTCTTCATTTTTGGATAATTCTCCTTAAATGGCCATGGTGAAAATTGTTCCTCAATCACAAAACTAATAACTACATAGAGCCAAGGCAATCCTCTTTGCTGAGAAATTGAAATAGCCCAGAGCCCCAGGAAGAAAATATGTCCTCTCTGATGTGTCTTTGCTAGAGTTTCTCCTCACACTGGCATTTTCTCATTGCAGTGCTAACATATGGATATGAGGGAAGTGGTTACCCATGTGCTTCAGCTCAGTCCAGGACTGAATCGTCCTGGAATTTTAAATAAACAACATTCATACTGCAATGTTTCCCCCACCTCCTTTTGTGAATATACTTTCATTGGTCCTCTTTCCGACACTGAATGGTTCAATAAAAGATCTTCAAAATAAAGAACCCTGGGCTACATACATTACCACAATTTGTTTTACAACGTACAGATGTCAGGAGCTGTGTGTATACAAGTAACACAGAATTAGAAATCTGTATGTTTTCCAAACAAATCTAGTTTACTCTGTGAATGACAAAGCCTGCAGTAGCCACATACTTGGTTGTTGTGGTTGCTTTTACTTGTTCTACTGTAACACAATATCTCTCATACACCTGGGAAAGCTTGCAAAATTCTCCATGATATCTACCTGACTTCTACTTCCTTTTCTAGATACTTTTTCCATACCTCTTTGCCTGTCTACTTCACCCCAGTTATATTTTACACTATTCCATAAAGGCTAGGGATGATTTCCACATGAAAATTTTAAAGTATGCTTTTTATAACTGCTGTGGAATGTTTTAGAGCCCTCTACTGCCTTACATATAAATAAGCACCCTCAAAATTTTGTTTGGCTCTCTCATTCCATGAAGTGAATACAGTGTCTGCATCATTATCCGCTTGTCTTTGGCATTTAGAAAAGTTCTTGATACATAATATGTATTCAGAAAATGTTTATTGAATGCATGAATACATTTCTATTTTTACTTGGGAAAAAAGATAATTTGGCAATTAGAAAGAAAATGACACATATATTAACAGCCAGGTAGAAGAGGCTGGGAAAGACAAGGCACACTCAGAAGCGTGGTCAGCACAAAGGCCAGTGCTGGAAATGTAATCTCCTCCTAACCACCTGGCGCTATCAGAATGAGTCTTGTTTCCACAACAGCAAATAATGCAAATGAAAATAAATAAAACTTTATTGAAATATGAAATTGCAAATGATAATGGCTGGTTGGCTGGTTGGGACTCTGCAGCAGTCATACAAAAGACATTCAGTTGCTTGATTTTATAGGCTGATAAAACTGATACTTTATTTTTATAATTTGTTTACTGAGATATATTCATGCATCTTGGCAGGCAGGTTCACCTAATTTTTTAGTCAAATTCAACAATATGGTTTCATTGATTCCTGAATTCTTCCAGTGTAGACTGTGGTTGAGTATAAAGCATTGAACTTATGATCCCTACTGATACTGTGGATCAATACAGGCTGTAATTAATGAAACAAGGTTTCTTCTATCCTCAGGGACTGATTATATGTAAAGAAAACTAATACATACATACACACATTTTAATGTTCTCTTCTATTGCCTCAACTCATAAAATCCTAACATATTAAAACCAACTAGACATTGTGATTAAATCAGACAATATTTCATAAATGTTGAATAATTTTAAAAATGGTATTAGGATCACAGCATTAAGCATTATAGTGATAGTGTTTGTTATTCATAAAATAGGCACCCAGTCAGGATGACAGGTGCAATAATTATCTCTCTAGCACATAGACATGTTTGAATCTTTGTGGTCAGTCTCTTTCTGGCCACAGAGCCTTGGGAATGTTTCTTATACAAAACCATATCATGCTTACTGAGAAACTGGGATTGTAATATGAAGATTTATATGTACAAGAAGTATCTGGCATATAGTAGCTAAAGAGTAGTTGCAAAAGCCAAGAGTATTGGTTTAAGCAATTTCAGTGACATCAGCACTAATTCTTAAAGTCAGATAAAACCTGTGCAGAACCCTAAAACTAAGACATTTTATATGATCTTGAATAAGCCATTTGATCTTCCTTAACTTCAATCCTTCTCACTTGTAAAATATATTGCTAATATCTAACACTAGAATATTGTCTTGAAAACTAGCTTTGGTGCCCGTAAGGTTTTCTATATATAGATTAAGTCATAAAATGTGAGGTCCTTAACACAAAACAATCATCATCTGCATCACCTTCAACCTTACCTATCATCTCTGTGTGCTTTAATTTCCTCCTTAATAAAATACCAGAGTGATGAGAACCCCACTCTACAGAGGCAGTTTGTCCACTCCGTGATTCATCCCTCCCAGCAGTAACTTCTCTGCTAGTGCACTGGCCTTCCGCCCAGATTCTCAGCTCCTGTGCTACCCTCTTCCCCTGTGCACTCATTAACTACTACTCTTACAATTAAATTCTGCAATGAATGTCGACTACCTGGGCTGAAAGAATTCTAGCTTACCACACTGAGTATAAATTTCCACCATCAGCCCTTCTGGTTGGATCATAATTCAGGGACCATTAATCACCTCCCTGGCCTCCAGGGCCCAGCAGAGTCAGAGGAGTTAATAAAGACTTCTTAGAGAAAAGAAAAAAAAGCGTCACAGCCAGTGTTGGGAGATGTTTTGATGGCTGTAGACTGCAGATTGCTCAGGAAAACCCTGGGCAATTAAAGACCTTGGGGACAGAATTTGTATTGGGCCTACCAGATGTAGCAGTGTACTGTCATATATGAAGACATAATTTATGTCTATACAGTCTATATTAAAAGCCATTTCATAGGTATATTCTCTTCTGGCAATAAATTTCTCCACCCCTATTACAACTAAAATTTTCCCCATAGAGATATTGATTCTCAACTAAGTTAGTGACTCAATTATGATGCTGGCACTAACTTAATTCTATGTAAAATGTTAAGGTATTTTGTATTTCATAAACTGTTTTCAATTCTTTTCATTTTTAACTGCCAACAAGGCAGACAGGGCATGCATTGTAGTTTATTTGGTCAAGAAAGACACTGAATATCACATATTTTTCCACAAGTTTCAGAGATATTCAGCACAATATAAGAGACAACCAGGCATATGACTATGGATCTACTGCTAACTTATTATATGCTATTCAAACTGAAGAATAATTTTCAGGTCTAAGAGCAGTCAAGAACTCACAAGAAGAGTGTCACATATTGTTTGTTAAAATTCATAGTACATATATTTTCTCAGAGGGAATTTAGATTTGTCTAGACACAGACATATCATAAATGCCTTTGATGTCATATTTTTAATGTTGTTATTACTTTTTTGGGGAAAGTCATTATAAATTGGGAAATAGCAAGATATTTGATTTAGCCAATCAAATACTAAAAATACTATTTTTTTCTTGAGGGATAAACATTTGTTGCTCCAATAGAAGAATATGGAATCCAACCTTGTTTCACAGTGACAAGAACTGAATAAAATAATTTACAAGAAGTCATTGTCAAATGGAAAAGGACTAAATTAAATGGTGGATGACATTGTTTTTTTAGGTGGACTCTGTATTTAGCTCTTGATAGTTTCACATAACTATATAGTAAGCATGTATTGGTTAGATTCTTATCCCAAATGAGATTAAATTTAAAAATAATCAATTGGCAAAGCTAAAACTTCCATGTATTAGTAGATTTGGGGACAAATCTCCTGCTGTTTTTTTAGGATGGGCAAAAATTTATATTGTAGATAATTTCCAAAGAAATTGGCAATGAGTATTTTTATTAATCATTTTACTTTTTTTACATTTCAAATGTTATCCCCTCCCTGAAACCCTCACCCTATTCCCTTCCCCTTTGCCTCTAAGAGGGTGTTTACACACCCATCCACTCCCACCTCTCCCCTCTAACAATCCCCTTCTCTGGGGGCATCAAGCCTCCAGAGGTCCAAGTACTGGGATGACATTAGTTGAAATACCCAACAACAGGAAGATAGAACCTGAAAAGACCACTTCTAGTAGATAGACATGGACACCAGTGTAGGGAAAGGGCCACCCACCAATTTAAAAAATTTTAACCCAGAATTGTCTGTGTCTAAAGGAAATGCAGGGACAAAAATGGAGCAGAAGTTGAAGAAAAGGCCACCCAGAGACCTCCACAGCATGTGATCTCTTCCACCATTAGACACCAAAACCATATGCTACTGCTGATACCAAGATTGGCTTACAGACAGGAGCCTGGTATGGCTGTCCTCTGAGAGTCTCTGCCAATACCTGACTAAGAAATATGCAGATGCTCACAGCCAACCATTGGACTGAGTCCAGGGACCGCAATGGAAGAGTTAGGGGAAGTACTGATCAGAAGCTAAAGGGGAATACAACCCCATAGGAAGAACCACACTATCAATTAACCAGTGACTAAACTACCAGCTAAAGAGTACACATGAGCCAGTCCATGGTGCCTGCTACATATGTAACAATAATTCATTTTTTATTTTATCACACACACACACATATTATCCATCATAAATTCTATCTCCTTTGATTATTAGTGAGGCTATTTTCTACTTTACTAAAGTTGCATTTAATCATAGCTGTCTTTGAACAAGTGGATACCGCTTGTATCATATCAAGCTAAGCATTTGCCAGTTCAGTTTGGTTTATTTTACATTTTTTTTTCATTATTATTCAGCAAGAAATTAATGTTATTCAGGTAGGTTTTGTCTATCTACCTGGCCCAGACTAGGCACACAGAGCAGATTTTAATGCTCAGATAGCTTTTCTAAGTATAACATACCCATAGAACTTGTATAAAATAACCTCTTGCTTAAAGAGTCTAACTTAGGTCAGCCAAATTGCATTCCTTACAGAATTTGCCAATACCTATGACAAATATACAATGTTTAAGCATTAGGTTTTAGGATAATTTAGTATATCCATTACTATGGAAGAACTCATAAAGTGTGAGGTCAACAGTTAGGTAGATGGTGTCCTCTGCCTAACTCAAGGGATTAAGACTAACACAGGCTTGATATCTCTTACCTTCAATGAATTCCATAAGGCATAATTGCCAAGTTGTATAATATGCATTTTTGTAGTACACAGTGTGATAGAGAGTAATGTGTATATAACAACACCCATGATAATAAACATATCCCCAAATTACAAGAGTTTATGTCCTTTGGCATCCTATCATAACTTAGTCTTTGCCCTTTATCTTTAACTCCAACATCCATTGATGTCACTTCCATTTTCAATCAGCTTGTGTTTCCTATGAGTTATCACAAGTAGAATTTTATTCTACATGTATCTTTTATGATTTTTAACTGCTAAGTATTATTTCATTTTACTAAGAGATGTATTAATCATTCATCTATTAATAAACATCTGTGTTGTTGCTAGCTTGGTGCTGTTAGAAATAAATAGTCTGTGAATATTTGAAAAAGGATATTATATGGGAATGGGTTGAAACTCTTTTACATGATAATTAGGAATGAAATAGTTGGGTCTTGTGGTAATAGCATATTTAACTTTTAGTTACTTTGTCTCTGTAGAGATCTTACTGACAGAAGGTTGGCCAGAATGGGAGCTGGAAACATAGCTGAATTCTCTAGTGTCTTTGAATAGGAAATGCCCTGCACTAACTTCACATGTTTGACATTTACTTCTTAGATAGTGGTGCTGATCTGGATGGTTGAAAAGTCTTTAGGATGACATGGGAGTTGGTAGGTCATTGTGGGTGGGGGTCAGGCATTGAGACTATATACTTTGCCTCCAGTTCCTGTTGACTCTCTGATTCCTGAGACAAAGTATCCAATGTCTTGTGCTCCCACTCCTGCCTTTCCTCATCATGATAGAATACATCTCTTCACACCTTGAGTAAAATAAGTCCCTAGTTTCCTTAAGCTGCTTGTTCTCACGATTTCTTTTGTCACCTTAATGAGAAAAATAAGTAATATGGACCCTTTGGAAATCATTGTCAGAGAGGCTGGAAACGATAGTCCTTCTGAAGGAAAAGGCAGGGGCCTTCTGCCTTTCAGAAGAAGCAACCAAGCAGGCACCTAAAGAAACAACAGTGGTAATAATGGAATCACAATATTTTTACGTTCTTATTGGGTACCACATTTTTTTTCTGTACCATGTTGAATTATTTTGTCTTTTCTTGCCTCTATTTCCCTTTTCTGCTTTCAAGTTCAGTAGAATTCACATTCTTATCTTACATACATTAGTAACTGACTTAGGCTTTGAATCTTTCCATTTATTAATATCAATGGCATACAAAAGCAAACTTTGGAGGGAAAAGGACTTTAAATGTGAAAGGAAACAAAACAGGATTAGCTCTAAGATTCCTTCTTTAACAGCCTGTTAGTCTTCAACTTACCATGCTTGACCAACTGTAGGATAATTCTCTGATAACTTGATTCTGTAGGCTGCATATGCTCTTAAACAGGCCACAGCTTAATCTTGTTATCAAACTCAGATCACGAGGTTGATACACCCCTAAGGATACATTGACATTTTGATGTTCCTAGTTAGGGAGATAAAACCATAAACTAGGGAAAGTGCGGTAACAAGCAAATAAATTTATGGAATGCTAGTGCTAAAATGAATTTCTGTTTGTCAGCAGCTTTTAAGGAGCAAAATATGTAAGTGGCTAAGGTAACTAGGGGATTTCTCTGTGCATTTTTTTCATTTCCACTTCTCTACCATTATCATGTATAGAGAAAAGGGGCAAATCACAGATTTTAGGTACCCACTGGAATAATGATGTGTAAAGAACATTTTACTGATATGACTCTGTTTCCTACCCCAAGTGAGTTTCAGCTCCTATTAGATCACTAAGCACCTCAGAGTTATCAGTGTGATTCTGTTCCTGGCATCACTTTGTGTCTTAGAAATTTCTTGCTGGAAGGTGATTGATAGCATCTCAATGTCCCTTTCTTTTCAGCAGAGAAAAATACTGTATATCAAGGTCTTAGTTCCTTTTCCTATTGCTGCAATAAAATACTCTGACAAAAGCAACTTAAGAGAGAAAAAGGTTACTCTAACTTATAGGTCAATGGTACAGTCCATCATGGTGAGGAAACAGCTGGCCACAATTGGGAAACAAAAAGATGAATACATGCTGTTGCTCCTGTTCTTTCTCAGTTTAAACCCAGTCCAGGATTTGAGCTGGAGAATAGTATTACCTGTACCTGTACTGAATGAAATTTTCTACCTCAATGTTTGAAATAAGAAAATGAGTCTGAATCTTGTTATCGGTTTTTCATTCATACTAACCATCACACATGAAAAAAGAAGACCTTGGTGTTGGAAAACCTAAGGACACATCTGTGACTCACTAGCTGAGTATTTTAAGCAGTCAGCAGTGGGTGTGGGTATGATCATCTATAAAGCCTCCACTGAGAACATCCTGGGTATGTTGTGTGCAGCACCAAACAGGAAGAGGATGAATGATAGGGCCATATCATTTGTTTGTACTTTTGAATCTCTTTGTATTTTTTAAGTCCACAAGGGACTTAAAAACCCCTTAAATGTACTTAGGACAAGGCTTGATGGTGCAGAACTGCAATGCCATGCGTACAATGAGGAAGATGAGACATTTCAGACTATGTATCTTAGCAAGATTCTGTCTCAAATTGAAAATAAATGACCTGAGTACATAGCTTAGTGGTAGAGCATTTATCTCGCATGCATAAGGACATGAGTTCAACTCCAGTCCTTCAAATAGCAACACAAATATAAAGTATAGGTCAGTAGACACACCATAGCAAATGCTACAAGAGTTCTCATATGTGCTGATATTGACTGACACAGAATTGAGTGCAGAATTTATAACAATGCCTGCCAATTAAAATAAATGGACTTTCTTTAACAAGTAAACCCTCTGTGACTCACCCTTTTATCTAAAATCCAACCAAATATGTCTTAAAACCTGACATTAGTAAGTCATATATTGCAGTCTTCTTCTTCTTCTTCTTCTTCTTCTTCTTCTTCTTCTTCTTCTTCTTCTTCTTCTTCTTCTTTTCTTTTCTTTTTTGAAGATGTTGTCTATAGGAAACACAATGATTACTTACACTTTCTTTTTCTTCATGTTTTAAGCAAAAATGCAACTAATACCACTAAATTCGGGTCATGGGTAACTATTTCCAAGCCATCTTGTTGGACTTTCAAAGACCTTGACACATTGGTGTAAGAAACCTGAAGCTCGAGTTATAAAATAATTTGACTGAAGTCAAGTGTTCAGTAGATGTCAATGCTGCAAAAATGGCAGGAAAGAAAATAAGTGGATATTAAAGAACTCTGTTATTCTATTATAGAAGTCAACACTACTAAACGTGAAACCCCTCATATTACATAGGTAACCAACAGGATCAATGCAATCCTTATCAAAATGACAGTGATTTAAAAAATAGAAAAAATATTATCCTAAATTCATATGATAACTACAAAAACTTTCAAATAGGCATAGGAATTTTAAGCAAAAACAACAAAAATCTGAAAGTGGTAGGTTTCTTTACTTCAAAGTATACTGCCAAGCTATAGAAAGCCAACATAACGGACATACAAAAGGATTTGTAGCAAAAAAAAAAAAAAAAAAAAAAAAAAAAAAAAAAAAAAAAAAAAGAATGCTCAGACATAACCCCGTAGGTACATAATTAAGTGATCTTTGACAAGAGTATAAATAACACATAATAAAGAATAAACACTCTTAAAAAAAAAAAACTTCATGTTGAGAAAGCTAGATAAATGTGCATAGCTAAAAAAAAAAAAAAAAATGGTAGCCACAGACTCAAGCTGTGTGTTCTTTTGAGAATTAGTAGTTCCTGAAGACTCTTACCTTCTCAGCTGGTCAGTCTCTTGAGAATTCATAGTATGACAGCATTTTAGTAGAGGGAGAAAGGAGGAGATAGGTTCTAGATGGAGGAACTACATCAATGAAGGTGTGTCACTGATAGCTGTATCTGAGCTTAGCCCCTTCCTACATTGCCTATTTCTGTTTCCTGATCACTATAATGTGAGATAGTCATCTCCTTCCACAATGGACTAAATCATTTGAAATGGTGCAAATATACTCATTTCTGTATTAAGTTGTTTCTGTCAAGTATTTATTCATAGTGTCATAAAACTAACAAAATCTACAAATGTGCATGCATATTTATTTGTGCACATATGTGTGTGTATGTAAAAATAATAAAGGGGAAAGAGGTTATCAATTTAAGAATCAATGAAGCATGGGATAATTTAATGGGAGAAAAGAGAAGAAGGAATGTGATATTATTCAATCAAAAAAATCTAAAAATTTAAAATATAACTAAAATAACTCATATTTGTATTCTCTTTCAGGTATATAAATAAGAGTGTGATTCATGATTCTAAAGCATATCTTTACCTTTGTGTGCATTACAACATTACTTACAATGACCAATACTTAGAAGCAACCAAGATGTACACGAACTGATAAGTAGAAAAAGAAAATGTGGCACATGTACACAAGGAAATGTCTTTAATTTTAAACATGAAAATTCTTCCATTTACAGTGAAATGGAAGAAATTAGCAACCATTTTGCTAAGTTAAGCAAGCCAGACAACGAAAAACAATTGCTACAATACATTCAGTATATGAGGAGTATATTTAGTCATAGATATAGAAACAGAGTTCAGATTGTTAGGCTCCAAGGTCAGGAAGGAAGAAAAAATATGAAAGTATTTCTTTTAAAGGAAAAAAAACACAGCAGTTTGCTCTAGCTTAAGCAGTTGTTATTTTGATAGGTACAATTCAGGAGGAATTTAAGCAAGAAATTACAAAAATGCCCCCTCCCAAATGTGGTGTAGGGTAAAGTTCTCCCAACAAACTCTTCTCGTCTCAAAGGCATATGCACTGCCATGTGATATTGCACACCCCACAAGGAAGTGGAGTCTGTTCTCACTCTGGCAATTGTTAAGTTCCATTGCACAAGGGCTACTTGTGTTATATATATGGACAAGTAAATTGCCTGCCACTCATGTTTTTATACCTGACCTCAAGAAAGCTTGAACTTCCCCTAATAAAAACCTAGCTCTTTTATAAGAATGTCTGAGGTACAATTGTAGGTTTCCCAGAACAAGTGCATGAGTCATAGTCTCCTAGAACTACCAGGTATATCAGGTCATTAGGAGGCCTATGCCTAATCTCCATGTTAGTAGACAAGCCAGTAGGGTCACTTAAGTAATTTCTCAACTTCTGAAATCAATACCTCAAAACATATTTTACAATAATGGAAGATGTTTCTAACTTAGGATTACATAAAAAGAAAATCTTAAAATTGGAATAAAAATGAAAAGGTGTGTGTATATGGTGAATACAAATTCCTTGTTATCTATACTTGCCTCATAAAACTACTTATCATATTTCCTTATTGCTCCTCAAAATGGTTCCAGCTTCAATAAAATGTTTCAAACACTATGTTCAACTTTTCTTTCTTTTGCTGTGAAGAATGCTCTGATGAAAAGCAACCCATATGTGGAAAGGTTTTATTTCAGCTTCATTTCATCACTTGGGAAGTCAAAGCAGAAACTCAAGCAGGGAATTGAATCACAAACCATGGAAGAGTGTAGTTTGTTGACATCTTGGCCTGCTCATGCTAGCTGGCCTTCTTATACATTTCAAGATTGCCTGACCAAGGAACAATGCTGCTCACATTGGCTTAGTATTTCTATATATAATAATAATAATGATAATGATAATAATAATAATAATAATAATAATAATAATAATAAGAAGAAGAAGAAGAAGAAGAAGAAGGAGGAGGAGGAGGAGGAGGAGAAAAAGAAGAAGAAGAAGAAGAAGAAGAAGAAGAAGAAGAAGAAGAAGAAGAAGAAGAAGAAGAAGAAGAAGAAGAAGAAGGAAACACATATATGCTCACAGGTCTTTTGATGTGAGAAATCTCTAAGTTGAGATTCCCCTCTCAGGTGGCTCTAGGCTTTTTCAAGTAGACAGTTAAATCTAACTTGGACACATGGTCACTGTACTCATGCATGCTCTCATCTTATCTGCAGCAGCTTGAGTCACTGATGATTACATACTTCCAGACTCGTAACATCTGAAGTGAATATTACTGAATTATGGAATGTCAGTTCTCCTCCATATAAAATGTTTTTCTTTAATATTATGAAAAGACTCACTTCCTTATAGTTTTCATCTATTAGCCTTTGACTTTAAAAGCAACTGCCATGAATAACTTCCTACTGTTTAATCAAGAAAGAATTCACACATTAAAAACCCAGCTCTCTCCTCTCATTTAGCCATCCTAAGATCTTAGAAATGTCTTCAAATGTTAACATTAAGGTTCTCTTGCTTCCTCATTACCGTTTTCATCTGTGAATATAAAATTACTGCAGATTATGAGATAGAACTTTGGGTAGTGTTGGTAGGTCAAGCCACTGTTATTTGCTCATTACCCAGAAACTTTACATTTCTTGAAATTCTTAGTAAAATCTTCAAATATCTTGGCAACTGAACTGAAGTGTCACAGATAGTGTGAATAAGAGTATCAGGCATGGAATTTTTATCTATGGGCAAGAGACTAAGTGTAAATGAGCTTAGTAAAGGCAACAAACCATGGCTAGAGAATTAAAAATAATTTTCAGTGCAGTGAAGCTCAACGAGATTTTTAAGAGAGTGTAGGAAGTAACATAGGTCTTTGGCAAAGAACAGCAACTTCAGGAGCTGGAGGGATGGAGCTGCAGTTAAGAGCACTTGCTTTTATGGAGGACTAGGATTCAATTCACAGCATTAATAAAGTGCCTCCTAACCACATGTAAACATGAGCACCCGATTTTAGATGATCTGACACCTCCTGCCCTGTGAGGACACAATTCATACACATGATAAATATGCATACTTCCTGGAAACAATCATTGTATAAAATAAAAATAAATAAATCTAAAATATCTAGGACATAAACTCCAGAATCTCATACAATGAAGCTACACCTAGGCTCTGTGATCTGCTTTCCACTAAGATTTCTTAACCTTTCTGAAACCATGTGCTCATGATCATCATTTCACAATTTAATAATGCTTATATTGCTGGAGTACAATGTATGCTCTGGACACATTCTATTGTACCACATATTCTGTAGCAAATATGTACTTCTATTAAATTTGTTTGTTTACTGGGGGCAAATATATTTTGTAGCATGTATGTATGTAGAGATCAAAGAACAACCTGTAAGAAGCAGGTCTCCCCTCAACCATGTAGCACCATGGCTAGAAATCATGTTGCCAAGGTTATTACTAAAACCCATTACACTCAGAGACATCTCGTTGGTCCAAATACTTAATATTATTTGAATTACTACCAGGATTAAATTATAGTCAATCTTTAATATAGCTTCGAATTTTTATAGCTTTTCTAACCTCTTTGCAGATCAGTTTTTTGTATGATCTGATTAATAGAATTTACATCATTATGATGTTGATTTATTTAACTATGAAAGTCAAAGGCTGACCATACCCAGAAGAGAAATGCTCTATAAACTAGAGCAAAAGCAAGGGAAATAGATACAAGAATGACCCAGCATTGGAACTTAGATTGTCTTAGCTCTCAGGACATGAAGGAAATGTTTTCAACAACCCAACATTAAAAGGGCTTTGATAGAGAGGAATGTCAATACCAAAGTTTTCAAACAATCCTAAAGATGGTGTAACCCTGTGCCTTTCATGTATCATTTTTGAGATTGACATAGTTAATTTTCACTGGTATACCAATGTTGTCTCCCCAGGCTTACTCCTTTTGGTGAGGGTAGTATCTTGTGAGAAGATTCTCAGATGGCTTAGATGTTTATGAAATGCCAACAAAGTTGTAAGAATGAGCATGGGCAGCCTCACAGTGAGCAGTATGCTTTGCACAGGATGTTGAATATTTAAACTAGATCAGCAACTGCAGCCTCATTGAGAATGTGCATCCCTCTATGAGTGATTATGCCTTTCAATAAACACAAGTGGCCGACCTGATAAAATTCAGTCACATGGAATTAGGGAAAAGGCCCTCATTTGGTTATTTTTCAAGACCTTTCCTATCTCCGGCCAACAGCTCTATTGTTCTCTAGCTGTTTCAAAGGACCCTCTCTGGAAAGGCCTGCACATTTTCTCACTTAGCCTTATCAGCCACCCTCAGACCTGTTCATTTGCCTAATGGGGTCTCCAGAAAAGCAGCCAAAGCTCCAAAGCAGAACTGAACAACTCACTTTGAACTAGCTGCAAGAATGCTGCTAGCCTTTGACCTCAGACTATATGAGACCTCAAATTATTGCCTTTCCCCAACACTTGACCTTGTGGCAATTGGCTTTAGAAACAAGAGCATATTGTGTCATGAACCTTTAAGACCTACTGAATCCAACTTGTCAGGGTCTCTGAACTTCATCAACATGTATTGTGACTAATGACACCACGGGGTGAGGAATGTTTCTATGTTTGAATATGGTTGGGGATCAATATATGAATAGAAGCAAGGCTTCATGTTCCTTATCAGACACATCCATGAATTATAAGGTTCCTAAATGATAGAATGTATGTGATACTTTAACATTAATAATGTCATTCTCATTTATTAAACGGGAGTGATAAAAAACAATTAAACAGTGCATCTGTGATTATTAGACAAAAAGCTTTGAGACCTTAATTTATTCATTAAGATATATTTATTTTTAGCTATCAAGATAATATTCTTCTGAAAAAGTGAAGGCATAGAGAACATGAAATAAAGGAACACAAGTCTATTAATCTTCCTATTATTGATGTTTCATAAACTTGATGTTCCCAAAGTATTTATCCAAAGTGAGGCAGAGTGATGCATGCCTATAATTGGACACTCAATAAACTGAGGTGTGTGTGTTGCAAACTCAAGACTAGCCAGAACTAAATGTGAGATTTTTATCCAAAAAAGTCAAATGAACACAAACACACAAACACACACACACACACACACACTCACACAACATACATGTATATAAGTATATGCATAGATGTACATACATTTATATTTTTCTTATAAGTGGAATCATATAAAATATAACTTATTGTATTTTGCTTCAAAAATCCTTTTGACTTTTCAAGTGTTTTGCTGAAGTCCTGCTGTTCTTTTAATATGAAATATAGTTCCATTGTGATAGGGATAATGATCTGTCCCATCTATTTTCCTGATAGCAACACTTTGGATTGGTTGGATTGTTGTTGATTTAAACATGCTATGATCTTTTGTGTACAAGTGTTTTTGTGTCCATTTATAGTTCTATTTTTCTTAAGTGAATTTTGAGGAATTGGATACTTCTTACCTCTCCTCCCACCTTCCCTGATACCTGCCCAGAACCTAGAGCAGTGCTCTGCCTCTTATTGGCATCTACTACCTACTCATTCATGGAAACTCTTCAACAATTAGCGGAGTCAACTTCCATGTAGATCACTGAGTTCTGAGTATGAACTTTGTCCACTGAGTCAAACATACTGAGAAGAGGGAAATGATTAGTGTGTGGGCTCCATCCGCAACTTGTGTGGGCAATGCCTATGTAAGCAACCCCCAGGAGTTCTTTTCTGAAACTATTCACAAAGGAGCCAGCCCTGACAAGAGGCAATGTTTCTCTGGCCTTTCCATTTAATAGGCCCTGCCTGGCTGTTCCCTTCTCTCCGGAGAGCTACTGCTCTAATCCCCAGAGTTCTCCCTCTCCAGATTCTTGCAATCCCATTATCCTTCTGCCTGGAGAGACAAGCTCATGTAGCACTGCCAACACAGAGGCTCCTGTGGATGTATTGAACTCACCACCTGGTGACTACAATTAAGATTCCTCTCCTTTGATTTATTTTGGTTAGAGGAAAGAAATCATTGAAGTTCTTGGAGATGCAGATAAGAAATGATATATGTCCCATCCATTTTCCTGATAGCAACACTTCCCGCAGCTAACACAGATTGAGAAGAAGCTTCAATCGCCCTACACTTGACTACCTGTAGTGGAAGGAAGATGAGGAGTTTGAAGAAGAAAAGGGGAGAGAAGAGGAATCAGCTAGGGGAAAGAGATAATGAGAAACATGCTTGATATTTCTAGGAATGGGCTTTAAGCAAACAGAGAGATAGCTGTTTGATACACAGATTTTTCTGTTCTATCTGAGAACACAACACTGTTTAAAATTCAGTTTAACTGAGTCAGATATCATCTTGAAGATGATCTAACCCAGAAATTCACATTTAGGGGTCTGTGAGAATACTGTAGTTGTAGAGACTGGGGATGTCTCAAAAAATACAGCAGATTTTGACCTCTACTCTGTGTTTTTGGTTTCTTAGATGCACTAAAAGTTTTAAAATGAGGGAAAATAAGGAGCTGGAGGAATTTTCTTACAGGAAAAATGGCCATCACTACAGAGGTAAGTACTGGCTCCTCAGAACAGTTTTGTATGGCTAGGATTTTGGAGAGCGTCTTCTACGTAACACTGTAGTTCAGGGAAGGATTACAGGGTTTCTTTCTTGTCCCTCTCTTTTGTTTTTATATCGGATATGTTTGGAGTATATGATGAGAGTAGTTTTGCAAAGTGGTATGGAAATGAAATTATAATGAATTAAGGGCCATTGGTCATCACAGTCACTGTGTTGGCATGCCAGATTAGGGTTCATTTAGTGTCTTTACTATTTCAGCAATCTCACTCTGTAATATCTCTCTACAATTGTGTCAGTCTTTAAGCACTGATTGGTTTGTAGGCCCAAACACACCTGATACTGGAATGGCCTATCTCAGGAAGAACTGGTAAAATTCATGAACCTTCTGTCAATAAGAACAGTAAAGCATCCATCCTTACTCTCTTTCCAAGGAGATATGACCTTAAGGAGTTTACAAAATTCACTAATTTAATCACATTCTCCTGTTTTGAAAATGACGATGTTAAGTCCAGAGAGATAAAAAAGATTGCTATTCTTTGCTCAACGCCATGGTCAGGACTAGAACTCAGTGCTCTGAATTCTCATATTTGGCCCCGTTCATCTTATTTTTCATGTTCTAATGGAAAGCATAGTGCTTTGCTTTCTGTACAATTCAGCACTGCTAGTCCTGGAGATAACAAAACAAGTATAGCCACTGCCTTTGGATAAAAGCACAAAAAGGAGCCAAGGCTAGCTCAAGCAATTTAATTCTTAAGTATACTCAGTAAACTTCAATGGACATGGCTTCAGAGACCTTTAATTTAATCCTTCCTTCTAATAATAGGTCCTTGTATTTGAATGTTTCCTTCCCCATCTTCAAGTATGCAAATCCTCTGCTGCTGTCCTTTCATGCTAGAAGTAGATCTTAATTATTGGTTACCTTTTTTGAATCGCTGGTAAGAAAGGCCCCCCAGTTCAAATATGAGCTTCCTCCTCAAATGTTGGCATGGATTAAGGATGTGGCTTAGTGGTAGTGGATGTATTTTAGAGGTCTTGGATTCAGTGTCCAGCCCCCTCAAATGTGGAGAAAATTAGAAAAGGCTGGCAGTGTAAGACTGATGGAAAGATAAAGATGAAAGAAAATCAGTGCTCTAACATCCATCTGGTAGTCTTGTCTTTTCAAGACTCATTTTACCCTATTCCACTTCCTCATCTAGGAGCAATCCTGTTAAAGTCCAAATAATTCTGTTTTGGGAGGAGGTGAAGTAAAAGAGGTGTCAGTGTAAGCATGTTCCACTTATGTATGCTGTTTGCAACTGAATTTGTTCTACCTAATACAGTGCCTAAGTGTTTGAAACTTCCCTTAAGCACAGTCTTTGCTATCATTTTAAACAGACCTTCACATGCCTCCTGGGACAATAATGAGCATGCTGGAATACACCTGAGAGAATTTTCTGGACTCCCAAACACAGGGCCTCAGGAATAACAACTCTCCTCTATCTGAATACAAAATTATGAGGAAGGTTTCTCAGCCTTGTTCTCTTATTTCCTTTTTCTTCTTTCTCTCTTCTTTCTCTACATTGGCAATCTCCTAACATTGCATGGAGTTCTGATGCCCCCTGCTGCTGGCTGCTGGCAGAAGGAACAATGTATTTCCCTGGTTGGGTAGATCTCTCTCTCTCTCTCTCTCTCTCTCTCTCTCTCTCTCTCTCTCTCTCTCTCTCTCACACACACACACACACACACACACACACACACACACACACTTTCTAATTTATATTAGATCTTCTTTCTCTAATTGTGCTTTCCTTTTAGGTAATTAGGTCATCTTTCTCAGCCACTTGTGTCGTTTCTCTCTCACCCTTTGGCCCAGCACCTTTCTTTCCATCTCTCCCACTCCTTCCTTAATTTCATATTAACATTTTGCTCTTCTTGCCTTAAAAATGTCTCATCCATATCTCTAGATTCCTGGTTCCTGTATGATGTAATAATTCACTGGATTAGTTTCTATTGCACACTCTTAGACACTCGTTGGTAGAGTGTTTTCCCTTACAGAGAAACATGGGGAATTGCCTGCTTCATTGTCCCGTGTAAGTAGAATAATGGTATGATTATCCCACATCCAGAGGGGCCACAAATTTACTCAGAGAGTTCTCTTTAATTGACAAATAAATCATTCTCTTTGGTTTCAGGAGATTCCTTATTTTTTTCATGGTCATTAATATCAGCGTGCAGTGTAACACTGGGCATATAAGGTTTATTTTCTGAGCTACAATGTCTAAAACTTATAAGTATTAGGAGACCAAAATTGGAGAGGAAATGTTAGAGGACCCTGGGGCATCTTCCAGAGCAGAAGAGAAAGTTCTGATTTTACAATGCCTTGTAGGAGGAGTAGCATTTACCAAGTCTGAGTTTCTGGGGCGCTCCATGAAAATTACCTGCTCAAGAGGACCTGCAAATAGATTCTTTTGTTAACAGTAGGATTATTCTTCTACATACTGCTTTGAGTTTGTTTCTCTGCCAAAGTGAGTTGTTACTATCTTTTGATACAAACAGCCTCCCAGAATGCATTTCTATGTACTTTTTAAAAAAAAAAACTGTGGTTTCCAATAGTGTCTGTGACTTTCCTTAAAATACTGACTTGAGTGTACGAAAAGTGGGTGTGGATCTGTGATATCTGGGCTGCTCTGCACACAGGATTTCACAGGAAAACTTACAATCATCCTGGCAGGCTTTGTTTCAAGAGAGAGGTAGTGAAACTTTGAAGAGGTTAAGCACATTAGTAGCCAGTGTGTATCTGGGCCAGAGATTAAACTTGAGTCATATGCAAAAATCTCAGGGATGTAAATAAAAAGCACTGGCTTGACGAAGAGACAACCTTGAACATGGACAAGATTCTATTCCTTGGACACAAGTTCTACCAGGAGAAAAGGGTGGTCTCACCTTCTGGTGTTCTGAGATCTAAGTTAAAAAAAGCCAAGCTCTGCCCCTCCACTTCGTTCTACTCTCTCTTAACTCTTTCCAATTTATTCTGCTTTTTAGTTTATATTAACACATATGAATGTATGAATTCTGGATCACTGGGCTTCTCTAAGGCGTGATTAGTATTTGATTTCCCACAATGCTTAGCACCTTGTTTTTTTCAATGTCAAAGGCCCTAAGCTTTCACTTTTGTTTTTTGAAGGAAAAAAGAGTGGGAGGAAACAACTCAAGCATAGAGCCTGGAGGGAGAGGATATCATAAAAGACCAGAAGAATGGAAGAAAAGGAGAGAGATTAATAGCTCTTTTAGCACACTACAGGACCTATTTAAGACATAACAGACCCTTCATTATTGATTTGGGTTTTTTGCCTTTAAGTACCAGTTGCTGTGGAAGACTGAAAATATGGAAGGATAGAGAGTGAAAAAGTCCACTGAATATCAAATTGGTAGTGAAAATTTCAAATGTCTCCTGTTAGAAAACCCAGCATTAAGATGTCAGGAATTGCTTTATTGGGTGATATTCATGAAAAATATTTTTTTGCAGGTGCATGATTACTCGGCAAGGCAAGATACTTCTGTAACCCAAACACAATCCCTTGCCAGCTCCAGGGACACGACTCAGCATGCTGCAGCCTGATGGTACTTCTCCCACCATTGCCTTTGCTTTCCCTACAGTATGTCCTCCCCAAGACTGATGTTAGCAATCGATGCCAAATGCAGCACACTTAAGTCCATCAATGAAAAGGCTGTTACAATAACAGCGGCTATTTTTACGTGGCTAGTGATTTTTTTGTGGCTCTCCAAACACAAAGATAGGAAATAATAACTGGTCATTTTTCATCATGACAGACAATGTAGGAGGACAATTGAAGCGGAGGCACCTCCTGTGATCTGTGCAGCTGAGGATACTGGCTAGGGAAAGCAAACCTGGCTCCTCCAGGCTCCATTGCCTGTGCTGTTGAAGACTAGTGCTATGGACTTCTTAGCAGCCCAATGGCTACACGCTTACTTCATGTATTAACCCTAAAGCTGTAGAGAGAATATCTCTATCCTGTCGATTTTAAATTTGTCAATTAAAAAAACCTATTAGCTATAGAAAAGGGAAGAATAGAAGGTGAGACATCTGGGAGGCAGAAAGAATTGTGGGATTGAGCCAGGAGGGAGATCCACCAGGGAAGATGTGAGCAGACAAGACTCGTGATACCTGAGCACAGGTAATCAGCCTCATGGCAGAATGTAGATTAGAATAAATGAGATAATTTAAGTTGTGATCTAATAAGAGAAAAGCCTAGTAAGTTGACCAAGATATTTGTAAATATATTTTGAGTTTGAGTCTTATTTCTGGGAGAACAGGGCTGGGAGGAAGAACTGGAAATACTAAACAATGCATTTTTTGGTTTGGGTAGCTGTAACTTTGGTTTGTTCTTACCCATTCCTTACAGGTTCCTTGTGCTGTGACCTGACACCCAACAAAAAGTACCCAAGGAGAGGAAGAACTTAGTGTGACTCAGAGCAGGATGCCATGCCAAAGGCCAGGCTCAAAGCTGTGACAGAGGAAGCATATTTCTGCTTATTCACTTCTCAAAGGATCAAGAAGTATGAGAACACTGAGAGTAGAAGCAGAATAGCCCCTCCCAAAGCCCATGCTTGGTGACTCCCTAATCCAATGAGTCCCTACTTTCTAGAGTCTTAATAACTTCACAAAACAGTGTCACCATCTAGAGACCAAATGCCCAAACACATGAGCTTATGGAGGAGATTATACATCAAAACCTTAAGGTAGTTTATGCATTCCTTTACCTTGTTTTGTTAATACTTTCCAAAATTTAATCTGAATGTATAATCTGATTTAATGAACACAGGCCTTACACACACACACACACATATACATACATACATACTTTTACACACACACACACACACACACACACACACACCATATCAAAACAAGAGAGGGCATAAACCCAAGCAATAATAAAATCCCAAGGCTACTGAAGACAAGCTAGTCAGCCCCATGACTTCAAACTAATACTTGTTCATCTTGTTAAGCCTTATAGACTTTATCTATTTTAACACAGGTATATTTCTTTTATTTCTTCCATAATTTGTAGGGCTTTTATTTTCAAAAGTATAAAAATATCAAGATTCTCTGCCTGCAGAGCCCAAATGTACAGCCAGACAGGAAGCAGCAGTGTGAGGCAAGAGGGAGACTCCTGCTCTTGAAACCATCAATTTATGCAGAACGTCTGTCTTCATTGAGTGGTAGGCTGTGGCAGCCCCCATGATTATGTCTTCACAATCAAATGGGTGCATATCTAGGAAGGCAGATGCAGCTCTATGGAGGGGGTTGAAGCCTCTAATTGCAGGATTTACATGAGTTGACATTCCCTAGAGGCAGAGAAGTAGTCTGCAAAGGAGACACTGCTAGCTGTTTCCTGAAGCAGAGGAGAAACCTTGGGAAGTGGCTGCTTTGTTTCTGTCCCTCAGGGTCTGCTCGAAAGGAGACAAAACTTAAAACTGAACCTAATAGCAAAGGATCCGCTTACATATTCAAGGTCACTTTGCCAAGAAGATAGTTATCGTGAGGTACTCTGGGTAGACATGGTAGAAATTGCATCCTCAAGGAAATGTGAGATGCAAAACACTATGTACCTTGTGCCTGCTGTGTGCCAGGAAATCTGTCAGACACCATTGAAACTATCACATACAATCTTTACAATCAGTCTAGGAGGTGGTGCCTAAACAGGGGATATTGGGTCTCATTCATCAAAAGACTCCTAAAAAACCTGCAGGCCTGCAAGCATGCAATGTTGACTTCCATGCTTGACTTACAGTAAATATATTGATCCTTTCCTCTGGCAAGTCCTTTTCATCTTCCGTACTGCAACAATTGCTTCAGAAGGAATTCTTCTGCTTCCCACTTCCAGATCCCAAGGACTCCCAAGGCAGTAGAGATTCCCAACTGAATTCCCACAATTCCTGCAGTAATGTGTATGTGAATATGTGTATACTAGTGTGTGTGTGTGTGTGTGTTTGTGTGTTTGTGTGTTTGTGTGTGTGTAACTGTATATTTCTCTACACCTCTCATCACACTTTAAAATTTGTTATTGTTCATATTCTTATTACTAGGTTTACACTTTAGAACCCTATGGTGCTTAAAACAGTACACACAGACAAGAAAGGCGTGCTCAGAAACTGTAGCATTCTAAATTTAAAATGCTGGAAAATATTTTGGAAGAAAAAGATAAATGGATGAATAAAAAAGCATAATAAGGGATATGGAAATTATACAACCATGGAATGTCACTGTGTGTGATGTGCCTGCCAATGTTGCAGAAGTAGAAGGTGAAAGGGAGGGTGGGGGCAAAACCACAAGAACTTAGCACAAAGAATAAAAACAGATAGGCCATAAAGACCGACATCAAAATAATGCTATGTCGGGGAAAACCAGGACTATTTTTAGCTTGCAGTTTCCCAACAAACAGCATCAGACTTCTTGCAATTGGTTGTATATTAAAAAAGATAAAGAAAAAAAAAAGAAAATTCCCAGCCATTCTGCCAATTGAAATCTAGTACACATCCCATGGCTCACAGAGAATCTTTAGCCCTTCAAATTTGTAAGAAGTAAATGACTACCTGAGTTGGTTCCTTTGAATCAATTTGGAAGTTTGTGCAGCTTTGACTAATCAATCTTCCTTCAGACCTTCAGCTACAAATGGGACTCTTGTGCCAAAGTGAAGGATATATTAGCCTTATAAACTATAAGCAGCCTACTATTTTATGTTTTGACCAAATGCTCTATCTCCCCCCAAAATAACCTTCATTTATTAGTAGATTTGCTCCCAGCTAGTGTCTTATTTTCAGAAGCTTATAAATCTATAAAAAGTAGAACTGATTGCAGGCAGTGCACCCTTGGTGATGCTGTGGCCCTGATTCATCCCTCCCACCTCTGCCTTTCACCTGCTCACCATGAAGTAAGTCACTTTCCTCTACTATGAATTGTCACTTCAGTGATGCCCTACATAAATACTTGGGCCAATCAGTCAGAGTGAAACACCTGAAAACCATATTTGTTTTATGCATATGGGTGTTTGTCTGCATACACTTCTGCCCAACATGTGGCTCTCCGGTGCCCATGGAAACCAGAAAAGAGTATTAGATTGATAGGTGGCTCAACATGAGTTGATGTTCCAGAAGATACAGAGAGGTTTCCAGTATCCACGTAGCTCTTTATAACTATCTATCACTCCAGTTCTAGAGGACCCAATGCCTGCTTCTCGTTATTTTTAAAATCCATACATAGGCAGGACTATAAAGTCACCTGATTTTTTTTGCATGCAGTCTTCATGGTATCCTTAGGGCAGTAGACATAATAATATCTATTTGTTGTTGTTGCTCAGGCCTTTCAGATTCTTATTGGGTTTCTTCCCTGTATCATCCTCTTTGCTGACAGTAGGGACTATTAGTTTTCAGACACTTCAGATTCATGTCTCCTATTAGACTTCTAGAAAGGCTGTCTTTCCTCTTAACAGATAGATAGGCTGTAGACTAATTTTGATCCATTAAGTAATAGAAGGAGATAACTGAACATGAACACTCTGCTAATGGAAGATGTTTAGTGCCCCTTAACCCTCCCAAGGTCACATGTTTCTTGCGTCTGTTGTGGTACCATCATAAGGTATTGTTACTAAATAGCTGAGTCTGTGCCCTAAAGAGAGGAATCCATTCTGCATCTTCTGAGGTGCCAATCTAAACCGTATCAGGAATGTTTGTTAATTCTTCATAACCCTTTCTCACCCGGTATGAATGCTCTTATAGAAGATTTTCAAAACTACATGTTGGCTGCTCTACCCTTCTGCATTCGTGCTTATTGTGTCCAAAAGCTTTGCCAGTCTTCCTATCCTGTGTTCTCTTGTAAGTTCCTTTGGACGATTAGTCATGGACCAGTAATTCTCTTTAAAAGTGCACTTAAATTTCAGCTCCTAATCGATACTCTTCCCCTACTGACTCAGACCTACTCCTGTTCTCCGCACCACAGAAGGAAACAAGGTAGACTATTCACAGGTGGCCCACATACCAGGGCACTGGACTTACAGTCCTCCATCTGGACACCTCTAACCAAGTTACATAGTAATTAGAGAAAAGAACCCTGAAATCCGAAGATTTGTTGAGGATTAAAGAATGCTAGAACTTGAAAAAAATCTTATAGCAACAGAGTTGAGAGCATAGAATCTGGGGATCTAAAGAGATGGCTTAGAAATTAAGAGCACTTTTTGAAATTTTAGGGGACTCATGTTCAGACTCCAGCACCAGAATGTTGGCTCACCGCCATTTACAGCTGTGCTTCCAGGACCTCCAAGGAACTCTTTTGCCCTCTATAATAAGGATGCAAGTACTGCACATTTGTACAGGCAGTCAAAATATTCATAAGCATAATATCAAATAAATAAATCTTGAAAAGTATAGACAACAAAAGTGCCTATTATAGTGTCAGTCTCTGTAGCACTGATGGAAAATGCTACTCGGCTTCACACGCCACCTTCAGGGCAGTCACTAGCGCACAGAACACTCTGCTTATTCTTGTACATTCTAACTCTGGGTAGTTCCTCATTGCCTTGGTGCAATCTAGTTTATTGAGAGCCCTGACTATACAGGTTGTTGACATGAGAGATAAGTGATTTTCCTTCAGATAGTTTCTCTAAGAATTTGTAAATTGTTTTTAGGTCCTCCTGAGTTGGCCACCATCTCTTCCCTTCAAAGTTCCCCAGTTTTAAAAAAAAAGAAAAGTGGAGAAAAAATGATTACAATCAAATGGGAAATAACTAGATCTACTGTCAGTCTAGAGCTCTTGCTGTTTATTTTCCTGCTTATTTTAAAAGTATTAAATAGTCATGACAGTGTGTGTGTGTGTGTGTGTGTGTGTGTGTGTGTGTGTACCAGCCAATATAATTGAATAAAATTCAACTCCTGCAATGAGAGAACAATAATTCTAGTAAAATATAAGACACATGGATCATTAAAATTACTACAGTTAGAAGAAGAGGAAGGAATCATATTCATTAAATGCTTTCTAAATGTCAGACACTGCCAGCTACTTTTTAATGCTTATAAGTTTACAGCTATACTCAAAGGTTGACAGGATCATTCTTTTTTTCTTTTCCTGATTTAAACACTAAAACATACTTTCACTTATATGTCTACTTCTGCATAAGATTCTTCAGAAATCTATCTGGGTGAACTGAAGTTTGGGCTCAGCTCCTATTGTCTATCTCCTATTGTTCTGCTTGGCCTCCTTATAAGGCTTGGGTTTCGGGTGTCAATAAGGTTCTTCTGTTATAACAACAGCAGTCTCACTTTTACTCCACTTAGTGTTGGTTAAAGCATCTATAAAGAAGTCATAGGTTAACTTACATATTAAATAACACTTCACAATGAGACAGTGAAAGGTCACATTGTAGGAGAAACTATGCCGTGATAGCACAGGTTTCAGTTTTATATTTGTACACACTGGGAAAATATCATGACTTCAGGACACTTGTGATCCAATGGGTTTTCTTGTGAATATGATTGTGCTGTTAAATAAACTTCAATAAGAAGGTACCATTTGCAATGGATTATATGATGGAGATATGTACATATGTATGGAAAGGACAGTCTATAGTTTGGATAAAGAATGATTAAATTACTGAGACAGCCATCAGATGCACATCCCTATGTCTTGTTTTAAATGTTTGGTCATTTGATTTCTTTTGTTTTGGTTTGGTTTGGATTTTTGTGTATTTGGGTTTTCTGTTTGTTTGTTTTTGTTTTCCTTTTATAAGTAATAGGCGGTGGGTGACTGACCTTTCTCAATGGTATACAAAGGATTACAAGCACTTTTTTGAAGCTCTGACAACCAGAAGTTTGGCCTTGCAGATGAGAAGATCTTTAGATAATTATCACCTATTTCACATGCAACTTCAACTGAGACACAGTTCAGCCACTGACAGGTCAGCAATATTCAGAAGAAAAATGGGCTATTGTCAACTAGGGAGACATGGTTAAATCACTCTATGAGAAGGCAAACTAAATAGTAGGCAGAAAGCATAATAGCGTCTCTTAGGCTCAGGAAATACAGAGCTTCTTAGAGAGTATCTGCAATGTGAGCCTTTGGAGACGTTATTGGTCACTTGATATAAAGGAAATAAGAAAAAAATATTAGTTTCTATCTTAAATTGTAGTGCTAGAAAACTCCATGGAAATTACATGCATACCCAGTGAAACCAAAGAACTGGCATTTGCACTCCATGTAATACTATTCAAAATAAAGTAGTTTTCCACTGAATATTTGGAACTTGTGGTGAATGTGTTTTAGCAATGCAATAATTTTTGCATACATATTTTATGAATGGAAAAACAGTAGCATTGAAAGAGCATATTTTATGAGACTGGAATTCTAGCAATTTCCAATGCCCTTTCACAGAAGTCTTCCAAACATATCATCAGTCTCACAACCATATAAAACTAGCTAAATAACTAACTAAATAACTAAATAACTAACTAAATAAATAAGCAAGCAAGCCCCTGGTCGCAGAGAAGGGCAACTGACAAGCTTTTCACTACAAACTGCTCCTGAGTCTTAGACGTGTAAAACTTCCCTTACAGTTTAGACAATTATTATAGTTTGGATTTCTGGCCACTTTTATATGATTTACCATTCTATTTGTGTTTCACACAGATTTGAGAGTTAACCTCAGATCTTAGTTAACCTCAGATCTGGACCTTACTTAAGGTCCTCTGTCTTAGTTGGTTTGTATCAACTTGACAAAGTAATATTTATCTGGGATTGGGAATCTCAATTGAGAAAATACCTCCAGCAGATTGCCTGTGGGCAAGGCTGTAGAGCATTTTTGTGATTAATGATGGATATAAGAGGCTCCAGACCACTATGGCTGTTGCTATCCCCGATAAGGTAATCCTAGGGTATATAAGAAACAGATAGAGGAAACCAGGAGGAACATGACAATAAGCAATATCACTCCCTGGCTTCTGTTTGGTTCCTATCTCCAGGTTCCTGCCTTAGGTTCCTGTCCTGAATTTTCTCAGTGACAAAATATGGCCTGAGAGTGGTAAAATAAAATAAACCTTTCCTCCACAAATTATTTTTGGTCATGGTATTTTATCACAGCAATAGAAACCTAATTAAGACACCCTCTTACCTCATGTTAATGTTTAGCTTTCAAAACTTTAACTTAGAAAGTTGGGAACATAGAGACTCATGAAGATGACATTTAGACAATGAAATCACAAGTATTTCATACATCACAGTACTCTCTCCAGGACATCTGAGGTTACTGTAAGGCATGATTAGAAGGGGAGAAAAAAGTTGTGTGGGTTGTGTGTGTGTGTGTGTGTGTGTGTGTGTGTGTGTGTGTGTGTATAAAATTAAAAGAGAAAGCAAATCAGAAGGCAAAAGTGTCTAGGAGTGAGAGAGAGAGGGAGAGAATGCTTTTTTAAAAAATTTATTTTTAGAAATAAAAATGAGTGGAGAAAAAATAGAAATGGGGAGAGGGGGTAAAGAAAATTGGCATAGGGAAGAAGAAAGAGGAGAAGGCAAAGTAAGTTTGTGGAAGAATATGAGGCAGAAAAAAAGGTAAGAGTAAAGAAGGATTGGAGAATGAAAGGAAGCCAAGAAATAATAAAAGAAAAGAAAAAATGATAAGGAAAAAGAACAAAGAAGAAAAAGAAAGTAGAAAAAAAAGAAAGAAAAAAATAAAGTTAAAAGTGGAGATGATGGATAACAAAAGAGGATAGGAAATGCTGAGATCCTCAAGACCTCAAAATCCTCATAGTAACTTCAGGTCCAGAAGTCACGAACGGTCCCAAATTCCAACTGAGAACCACTGTGTGAGAGAGAGCATTGTCTCCCCCCATTCTGGCACTGGCCTGTCTTCCCATGTGAGGATTTCTAGTCAGTATGGGAAAAGAGGCCATGCCTTTAGAGGACCCTGGCAATTACTACCCCAAATGTCAAAGCTCCCATTCCATGTTCATCAAACTGAGTTGTTCTGAGAGTTAGCACAACCTTGGCTTAAGATGCTCCTCTGTGTTGATGGCATCAGTAAGATTCTATAGACCTGTCTTTCTTGACCTCAGGCTTCCACTCAATACACTATCATGATTCATACTCTGACCACATCAGTTTGCTGCTGGCATGTTCTCTCTTCACTTTAAAAATCTTGTGGCCACAAATCTTCTTTCCCACCAGAAGATCCTAATTTCCTTTTTGGCTTCAACCATGATTCAGAAGGAAGAGAAGAAGGAGCAACCACTATAAATATTAGCTCACAAAATGTTTGAGCCTTCCTTGCTCTTCCACATCTACTTTGCTGGACCAATTCTAGAAATAAACTGTAGGAAAATGTGTGTGTGTGTGTATGTATGTATGTATGTATGTATGTATGCATGCATGTATGTGTGTACATACATATAAAGATGTAAATGAGGGCCATATTCTGGAAGAAAGATGTGAGTCATGGGGCTGCTATCAAACACCTAAATCCAGAACACATACTGGTACTCTGCCATGTTTGTTAACAAGACCTAGAATATCAGAGACAGAAGAGGACTACAAAGTCTCAGGTTAGACTGTGTGGAAGGACCCAAGCAGTCCATATATCCATAAATGAGGTTATGTGGGAATATAAAAAAACTCCTGTTGGTTACATAAAAGCTACCATTCACCATGAACTTCTGAAATAGGGTTTCCCATTCCTCTAAAGAGGACTCATTTCCACTGATTCTGGCACAAAAAAAAAAAAAAAATAGGCTTTCAATTGGAACATACCTGTGGCAGCAATAAACATATCAAAGCCCATGTTAGCCTTCAGGATGCCTCAACGTATGCTTTACATGTCAAAGTCTACACTAGACAGTTGGCCCTTCACTCCCAGGCTATCCATTCTCCTGATATCCACATGATTTGTCCACCTTGCACACTGTCCTTATGCTCTGTTCTCCTGTCTCTTGTCCTCTCTCTAGCTCCACTATTCCCCCCTGCTCTGTTCTCTCATGCTCCTCCATCTGTTACTGAGAGCCTTGACCATGTCCAGTCTGTTTCTCCTTCTCCCTGCTCTGGACTCTCCTAGATGCCTCTAAATATTTTCTCTCCATTATTTACAGTAAAACCCTTTCTTTTAATAATGAAGTAGTCATGGTGGCAGCTTCTTTGCCATGCTCCCTTGAATATACCTGGTGTCAAACTCGCCCAGCAGAGTGAAAGAGAACTGGCTTGCAAACTACAGCCTCTAAGAAACAACACTATGGCCATCCTTCAGTCTCCCTTGAGCATTTTGTTCCTCCATCTCCTCAGCTTCCTGGATTCTATCCCTCTCATAATCATCAGGTCATTTCTTGCCTCTTCAGGCTCAGTCAGCAAACCAGATACTCCTGATGAAATTTCCCCAATTTCTGTCATTGACTGACTTCCCCCCCCCCTCCCACACACTAGCCTCCTGGTCTTTCAGCCTTCCTACACCCAGAATTGTTAGTTGTAAAGTAGCCAGAAATTACCTTGCCTTTATCATCATTGAAAAGACTAGAATGTTAGGCCTTAGAGGCAGTCTACGTGTCCAGAAATGACCTCAAACTGGAGTGTAGAAAGGATATAGGTCTCTCCAATGGACATGTTTCTATTGGCATATTAAAGCCCATGCTGGCCTCTAGGCACCCCCAGTCTTTATTTACAAGTACTTTTTATAAGTTTCAAAGTCCCTGGTAGAATCCTTATCCTTCTCACCCCATTCTGTATCCTGAACTCCCTCCACCTCATAAATTTCTCTTCCTGCAGCTGTTCATCCTTCCTATAATCTGGTATTTACTATATTTACTATAACTCTTAGTATTATCTCTGCTCCCTTGTTACCTTGCTATATCTATTGTCTACTTCTTGCTGTCTTACTGGTTTTACTATTCTCCCCTGTTCTACCTCTCACATTCCCTGTGCTATCTTGCTTCTCTAGGGGATAGCACTGCACAAGTCGGCTTCTCTTTCTCTCAGCTCTGGACTCTTCCAGATGGCTCTCAATATCCCTCTCCCTTCTGTAAGGCTCTGGCAAGGCTTAACTTACCAGAGTCCCTCAAGGGAACGACTCGGAGCTGGGAATCTATGCAAAAGCAAGAAGCATTTTATTGTTCCAGCATGCTGGGGCTGTCCTGCGAATGAAGGAGAGAGAGAGAATGACCCCGTGCAGCATGGTCAGCGAGTTTTTATACAGTTATCAGAGCAGCAGCTATTAGGCACAATGTGATTGGCAGAAGAGTGTGACTTTTAAACTGATTGGTCTTTAAGGAATGAGGTGGCAAGGACTTCCCTTGTCCATAGGTGGCCAGTGGGGAGATGTATCTAGGACCTCACACACTCACAGGTTAACTACAGGTTGGTACTACCCACACACACCTCCTTTGGTCTGAGGAATGTAATTAGCTTTTCCCTTCTGAGGGAAGGGGTCTGGTGGAATTTTCCAAAGTTCCTGAGCTGACCTCTTCACTTCTTATTCACACACAGCAAACAATCTTTCATCTAATAATGGAGTGATCATGCCAGCAGTTACTTTATTGTCCCTCCTTCATTTGGAAACTGAAGTCCAAAGAGACTAAAATGTTATATGTCTCTCACTGGATGGTAGTTAAATCATAAACCTTCAAATTTCCTTTTCCTTTTCATAATTTAGTCCACTTATATATATTTACTCAAGCAAATAGCTAGACTAGGTTAAAAGACAACTATATAAGTTCAGGAGACTGAATTCTGTCCTGGCTTCCTTTCAAAGCATGGTCCAGCACTATTGTGGGTAATCTTTGCCTTTTTGTCTTTCTGATATTTGACTTAGCCTCTCCCCTAGGGCATAGATGCCATCTGTCTCTCAAAAGCTTAAGGTGTACTCATTGAGGATGTTACAGGGATTTATTTGAACATGAAGGTGTTGAAACATCAAGCCTTCTGGGAGCTGGCATGACAATGTTCAGGATTTGGTTTCTGTCCTCTGTTCTAGTCACCTATGTGGGCTGTCTGGTCCAAATACAAAAACCCGTTCAAAAGAAACACTGGGTTGTTAAATCACAGAACAAAGGGAAGAGAAGGAGCCAAAAGGTACTGACCTTACCTGCCCATCTTATCTGGACCCTCACTGGTGTCTCCTAAGTCCAAAGAAGGGGCCTGCAGCAGTGGGACTCGGAAAGAAAAATTCCAGGCCCAAGACAAAGACAGTCTAAAAATGGGCAGGATACAAACAGGAAGCCATTTCCAACAGGTAAGCTATAAATTCAATCTTTATTACCTTTTATTATGTTGTTTCAACAGACTCTTAAAGACAGCACAACGGTCTGCTGATAGCTGCACTAAATCTCTTTCATTTTCTCCTCATATTACTTTCGCCTCCTGGATTTTTTTCCCCCTTCTCTCTCTTCATGAGTCAAATTTTATTGGTCTTCTCTAGAGGATGATGGTAGCACTGGAAACATTGTTTATGATTGAGAAACAAAATCCAGAAACACCTAAAACCCAAACCTGTTAGGTAGTAATGAACATGTGCATGTACCATGCACATATATCTTTTGTTTCTCTCTCTCTCTCTCTCTCTCTCTCTCTCTCTCTCTCTCTCTCTCTCTCTTTCTCTGTGTGTGTGTGTAACATATACATTCACATAAATTCACATACACAAAGATAATGCAGAAAAGCAGAATAAAGGCATAAATTTAATTTCAGCAGTGAGTTCTGGGACGCATGTGGCAGGCATAAACATAAGAATAATTTATTGCTGAAATGTTTAAATGCTAGAACAGGACTAAAATAATCTAAGAGGGTAAAAAAAAATACTACTTAAAGATGCAGAATTTTATTTGGAACTGAAGAGCAATCCTAAGAATACTGTGAGGTGGTAAAGCGAAGCACAGAGGCAAACGTGAGATAGAGGGGGCAGGGGAAGAAGAAAAATGGATGAGGCTATGTGGGAAAGAAGGAAGAAATAGAAAGAGAAGAGGGAAGTGAGTAGGGTGGAGGATCTAGCTTGGGTCCTAGAGACAGATTATAAGTATTAAAGAGCACACAGAGCCACTTACCACAGTGTGGGGTTGTGAAAACAACTTACCTTTCTCTGTTTCTGTCTTTGTTGAAAGTTATTAGGGCTACCTTTTCTAGATAGCTTGTGCAGATTAAGTGAGTTAATTCAAGGAAGGCAGTGACAATGGGAAAGTCTGAATAGAATTTACCGATTATTATCATTATCCATCAAAGAAAGGTGAGAAAGGAAAGAGGCAGACACCTCTTAGGAGCTACTGAGTGCTAAGTCTCATCCAGGAAAGAAAGTCTGAAAAACTCCTGTAAAGAAAGCCAATCAGCCCAGGCAATGCATTTCCAGGAAATGGAAGTTTTATCTCCTGTAGTCAAGGTGAATGTTTAATAGCACCATTACCAAGTATTTGATTTTCATTTGTATTCCTTATGCTTCTATATTTTGTTCAAGTAGAGCATCCCATCAAATTGGTGCCAGGAATTGGAAATGCACCAGATAGGCAGCTTCCCTTGTTTTTAATGAGAAAACCCATTCTTCAACCCTTGTTAGAATTGCCAAACAGGGTTTCCTGCAGAGCAAGCTTCATTTACTTGGCATCTCCTACTGAGAGAGGCACCAGTACCATTCACAGAATGGGGAGTCAAGAAGACAGGCAGCTGATAGAAAAAGTACCAACTTGAATGTGAAATTGTGAAAGAACAGGAAACTATTGTTGAGGAGGATTTTGTTGCTGTTTTCTTCTCTTTCTCTCTGTCTTTCTTTCATGAGCTTTATTTAAGAGTTAGGCAAATTTATTTCAATTGCTTTAAAATGGTAAATGTATTTAAATTTAAGAGACCCTGCAAAGTTCAGATTGATTAAATCAATTGCTTGGAACAGTGAGAAGGATCTTAATCCTATCTCCTGTTTCAGTAGAGAACTGCTGAAACCCACTAGTAATGTCAACACTGGACAAGGACTTAGGTGATACTGATACAAATTGTCATGTTCTTTCTTTTCCCCATATCATCCAGTTTCCTAATGTTGTAAGTATTTTTAAATTTCCTACATTGTGATTTATACTATGTTCATTTATAAACTTTATTTATAAACATACAGATTTACTGAGATATGAAGTTCTGAATGTAAATAAGAATGATTTATGTATTCCTTGCAAGCTATTGGATATGGCTAAAAAGCTTTTATGAACTCTTGAATAATGTCATTTTTTTTGAATAGTTTAAACTGGCTTTTCCCTATTCCCACTGGTAACTTGCTTTTAATATTTGCTTCCTAGAAAACCTATTAAAAATAGTTGATGGTTATTAAGATGTACAGATTCACATACACTAAACGGTACACATATATTAGAACTTACTAAGAATTCCTAAATAATCAAAACAGAAAGGTGTGCGTGATCAGAGTAATCAGCTTTCAAAGGGTTTAACTTCAAGGTTAAGTTTTGTTTATCTTATTGTTGTCAATATTCATGAATTTTAGTTACTGGGTTTTTTTGAAAATAGAGAGAATATTTTATTAGGAAAATATTCTTAAATTAAATTAACTATTATTCCACATTCTATATAGTGATAAATATATATACACCAATCAATATACATATTAATTTATTCTAAAATGATATGAGCATAGATTTTTTTTAATTAGATATTTTTTTATTTACCTTTCAAATTTTATCTCCTTACCTGGTTTCCCCTCAGAAAACCCCCTATCACTTCCCCCCTCCCCCTGCTTACCTACCCACACACTCCCCCTTCCTGGTCCTGGCATTCTCTTACACTGGGGCATAGACCCTTCACAGGACCAAGGGCCTCTTCTCTCACTGATGACCTACAAGACCATCCTCTGCTACATAGGCAGCTGGAGCCATGAGTCCAACCATGTGTACTCTTTGGTTGGTGGTTTAGTCCCTGGGAGCTCTGGGGGGTACTGGTTAGTTCATATTGCTCTTCCTCCTATGGGGCTGCAAACCCCTTCAGCTCCTTGGGTCCTTTCCCTAGCTCCTCCATTGGGGACCCTGTTTTCAGTCCACTTGATGTCTGAAAGCATCCACCTCTGTATTTGTCAGACACTGGTAGAGCCTCTCAGGAGACAGCTATAACAGGCTTCTGTCAGCAAGCACTTCTTGGCATCCACAATTCTGTCTGGGTTTGGTGATTGTATATGGGATGGATCCCCAGGTGGGGCAGTCTCTGGATGGCCTTTCCTTCAGTCTCTGTTCCACACTTTCTCTCTGGAACTCCTTCCATGGATGGGTATTTTGTTCCCCTTTCTAAGAAGAACTGATATATCCACACTTTGGTTTTACTTCTTGAGCTTCATGTGGTTTGTGAATTGTATCTTGGGTATTCCAAACCTTTTGTTGTCTTAAGAGTAATACTAAAGACACTGATTTACAAGTTTTTCAAAACTTTTGATTTTTTTAAATACAATTATTTATTGACTGCTTATGTTATAATACACTGTCCTAGTCAGGGTTTCTATTCATGCACAACATCATGACCAAGAAGCAAGTTGGGGAGGAAAGGGTTTATTTGGCTTACTTCCACATGGCTGTTCATCACCAAGGAAGTCAGGACTGGAACTCAAGTAGGTCAGGAAGTAGGAGCTGATGCAGAAGCTATGGAGGGATGTTCCTTACTGGCTTGCTTCTCCTGGCTTGCTCAGCCTGCTCTCTTATAGAGCCCAAGACCTCCAGCCCAGGGATGGTACCACCCACAAGGGGCCCTACCCCCTTGATCACTAATTGAGAAAATGCCCCACAGCTGAACCTCATGGAGACACTTCCCCAACTGAAGCTCCCTTCTGTGATAACTCCAGCCTGTGTCAAGTTGACACACAAAACTAGCCAGTACAATTGACCCCTTGTTAACTTGACACACAAACACATCACTATTAAGCCTCAACTCTTATGTTCTTATTCATCCCCAAGATCTAAAGTCCCACAGTTTTTACACATAAAAAGTTCAATCTATTTAAATTGTCCAATATCTTTTAAAATTCAAAGTCTCTTAACTATGGGCTCCACTAAAATACGTTCTTCCTTCAAGAGGGAAAAATATCAGGACACAGTCACAATCAAAAGCAAAACTAATGTCTGGGATCCAACTCACCATCTTCTGGGCTCCTCTAAGGGCTTAACCGGTCACTTCTCCAGCTCTGCCCTTTGCAGCACACAGCTTGTCTTCTGGGCTCCAGACACCTGTACTCTACTGCTGCTGTTGTCCTTGGTGGTCATTCATGGTACTGTCATCACTAAAACACTGTCTTCCACTGTAACTAGGCTTTACCAATAGCCTCTCATAGGCTTTCTTCATGGTGCCAATCCTCAACTCCTTTGCATGACCCATTCAGTCTTGGGCCATCAATTGCAAACCAATGCTGCCCCTTCACCAATGGCCTTCCATGGCCTCTCACTGTGTCCAGCCTCAGCTGCTCTTCATGACCCCTTCATGCCTTCAAAACCAGTAACACCTGAGTGACTCTTACACATTACCAAGTCCTGCTGCAGCACAAGGTACAACCTTGGCTATCTCTGGAACTCAGTCTCTTTGCTCTCAAAAAACACTTCCTGGAAGATGTCACCTCAATGATGCTGGTCTCTTCTTAATCACTGCTAATTTCTTAGCTCCAGCTAACCAGCATCAATAGTCCCAGTAATGCAAAGTTTTAACTTTAGTAGTTCTGGTATCTTGTTAATCACAGCTGATACTTCAGCCCCAGCTAACCAGAACCACAGAATCTTCACATTCAAAACAACATGGCCCTGATAAGAGTCTTTAATCTTCCCTCTGAAATTTCACAAGCCAGGCCTCCATATCTGCACTGTTCTCAACATGATCTTCCAATCTCCTACAGAACATCCCACAGAGTTCTCAACAACCAGTGGTTCTTCTAACTCAAAGTTCTAAAGTCTTTCCACAGTCCTCCCCAAAACATGGTCAGGTTGTCACAGGAATACCTTACTCCTGGTATCAATTTGTCTTAGTCAGGGTTTCTATTCCTGCACAACATCATGACCAAGAAGCAAGTTGGGGAGGAAAGGGTTTATTTGGCTTACTTCCACATGGCTGTTCATCACCAAGGAAGTCAGGACTGGAACTCAAGTAGGTCAGGAAGTAGGAGCTGATGCAGAGGCCATGGAGGGATGTTCCTTACTGGCTTACTTCTCCTGGCTTGCTCAGCCTGCTCTCTTATAGAGCCCAAGACCTCCAGCCCAGGGATGGTACCACCCACAAGGGGCCCTACCCCCTTGATCACTAATTGAGAAAATGCCCCACAGCTGGATCTCATGGAGGCACTTCCCCAACTGAAGCTCCCTTCTGTGATAACTCCAGCCTATGTCAAGTTGACACACAAAACTAGCCAGTACATACACCATATACTATAACTATATATCATATTATATTAATTATACTATTTATCATCTGTATTATTATTACATTATTGCCACTGAGAAGGTGGAATGCAAAGAATTAAATTGAATCAAATATTAAAATTTAAACCCAATTTCTTTCTGTTTCTTCTCTCTCCTTCTCTTCCTTACTCTTTCTCTCCACACATTTCCCTTTTCTTGAGAAGCAAATCTCAAAATAAGCTGTTACAGCATTTTCTCTGTCCAGACAGATCTGTCATTGGACAGGAATAGAGAGGCAGAGCTAGAAGTTTAGGAGTGAGAGAGGTGGGAAGTCAGGGAGAAACGGGAGAGTCAACATGGAGGCAGCTGAACAGGAAGATGATCCAGACTCCTTATGGTTTTAAACAACCACAAGTAGCTAAGGTTTTCACAAGGTTAGAATAATTTGGTTAAAGCATTACCCTTATCATTTGGCTCTGGAATTATCATATTGGCATCTTGTAAATTTTGATCTTATTGATATGTAAACCTGATTGGATAATTAAGTCTTAAGAGTCATGTTTCTACAGGGTAACTAGTTGTTAGATGACTGATTGTGGGGTGTGTGGGGCATTGCATGTAAGCGGGATGAACTTGCTAGCTGGGAGAGAATACCAGGATCCTGCTGGGACATAGTGATGTGGCTGGCCAGTACTGGTACTAGAGAGGGGATCTATTCCTGCAGGGCAGGAGAGATTGAGGGGTAATTGTTTTTAATATTTCCCACAACAATAAGCAAACTAATTTCATTGATATATCTAAAATACCAGCCTCTTACATCCTTCCCGTTAATTCCATCAAGCCTAATATGCCTGGACAGGAAAGCATTGTAAGTCAAGCTTCAGATGGTTAAACTCTAGACAAACAACATAGAAATCAGAAGTAACTGAATTAAAAGTTAAGGAAGTAGAACCAGGGAAGACTCATGGAGGAAATTTTGAGATGGTGAAAAACCACTCAAAGCAGTGTTATGAAAGTATAAAATCCTTATTCTGAAATTCCTTAGAGAATGAGACATTGCTCAGTCCCTTGGAATTAGGCAAATACACATAATCCAAAAATAATTGCTGCCTCCTCGTGTTTTAGAGGTATGTCGTTTCCACCTGCAATTCACCCCAAGTACCTCCACATTGAGTGGGGACCTCACTCAGTCATATGCCATGGATGCCAATGACAAGCTCAGAGCACAGTATATTCTCTGCCATTTCCAAGATCATAATTTCAGCATGTGACTACTTCTAGATGTTTTCTTTACTTTGTTTTTCTGCTCTTTGCTTAATCTTCCTGAAAATAATAGTGATCTCTATATGCTAGGGTTGGGCTATCTGGTGTAGCATTTACTCTAAGCACTAGTCCTCCTCATTTCTGTCTGGCAGGAGCAACTGTACAGATCAAGAGAATAGAATGCACTGGATATTCTTTAAGTAGGATGCAGGCTATCAATGAGAGTTTCATCCTGAAATTGAACTCTGTGTATATGTGACACAGAGTAGAGCATTTCATCAATATCTAACAGGGTTCATCTAGAGATTTAAGGTTGATATTGAAAAAAGTATGGGAGTGACTTTAAATTAAATCAGCCTAGTAAATTCCTCAGGGCTTGTGATGTCTTTACCATGGAAGAAAAAAAAATATCATTCTTCAAGTACCCAGTAGTTTTCAGTTAGATTTTTCAGAAGCCATTCTAATTTTTTACTAAAAGCTTACCAAATAAGAGTGAGGCATCATATATATATGTATATATAGAGAGAGAGACAGAGAGACAGAGAGATAGAGTTTTCATATATATTGAAAGATATAATTCTTTTTGCAACATGTGCTATTTTACAGAAGAGAACTTAATTCACATGGATACTTGGAGTTTAGATTATTTATACATACACATCTACACATATGTCTGCACATTTATGTGATATATATATATATATATATATCATATACACATTTATGTTTGCTACATCTATACCCATATCTGCATATTAACATATATGTATGCATAAATAGTATACATGTATACATATATACAAACATATACATCTTTCCAAATCTATATGTATGCTATATTTATATATGCATGTGTTTGTATACAAATGCATTAATTTTTCCACATACCAGTAGTAAATCTATTCACTGTCTCAAAAATACTTCTAACAAATAGATCTTTTAAAATAGTTTTGACAATATTCAGGAGTCTCTAGAAGAACAGAGGACATATAACAATATATGACCAAAGTGATTTTAAAAGACTGGCTTAATGATACAGACTGGGAAATTGAGCAATGCTGTCTGCATGATGGAGAGGCTGAGAACCCAGTAACTACTCAGTCTACAAGGGTGGATGCCTGAGAAGTCTTAATGTGGCATTAAATTTTTTGAAGAGTCCTGGAGAGCTGTTGCTCCAAAGTCCACATAGGCAAATGTCATGGAAGCTGAGCTCCAATAACACAGAAAGATGACAGCAGCAGCAGCAGCAGCAGCAGCAGCAGCAGCAGCAGCAGCAGCAGCGGTGTTAACACCAGGGAAGCTCACAAACTTACTGTTAAGAAGTGAAGGCAAACAGCAACCAACAAATTGGGAAAAGATCTTTACCAACCCTATATCTGACAGAGGCTAATATCCAATGTATACAAAGAACTCAAGAAGTTAGACTTGCCAGAGAACCAAATAACCCTACTAAAAATGGGGTACAGAGCTAAACAAAGAATTCTCAACTGATGAATACCGAATGGCTGAGAAGCACCTAGAGAAATGTTCAACATCCTTAGTCATCAGGGAAATACAAATCAAAACAAGTCTGAGATTCCACCTCACACCAGTCAGATTGGCTAGGATAAAAAACTCAGGTGACAGGAGATGCTAGAGAGGTTGTGGAGAAAGAGGAACACTACTTCATTGCTGGTGGGATTGCAAGCTGCTACAACTACTCGGGAAATCAGTTTGGTGGTTCCTCTGGAAACTGGACATAGTTCTACTGGAGGACCCAGCTATACCACTCCTGAGCATATACCCAGATGCTCCAACACGTAATAAGGACACATGCTCCACCATGTTCATAGCAGCCTTATTTGTAATAGCCAGAAAGTGGAAACAACCCAGATGTCCCTCAACAAGAGGAATGGATACAGAAATTGTGGTACGTCTACACAATGGAGTACTACTCGGCTATTAAAAACAGTGAATTTATGAAATTCTTAGGGAAATGGATGGATCTGGAGAATATCATCCTGAGTGAGGTAACCCAATCACAAAAGAACACACATGGTATGCACTCTCTGATAAGTGGTTATTAGCTCAGAAGCTCGGGCTTCAGGAATACAGGAAGAACAACCCACAAACCACAAGAAACTCAAGAGGAAGGAAGACCAAAATGTGGACATTTAATTCTTTCTTAAAAGGGGGAACAAAATATCCACGGAAGGAGTTGCAGGGACTAACTATGGAGCAGAGACTGAAGGAAGGACAAACAAGCCTAATATACCTATCTCCTGAGAGGCTCTGATAGTACCTGGCTAACACAGATGTAGAGGCTCACAACCATCCATTGAACTGAGTACAGGGTCCCCAATGAAGGAGTTAGAGAAAGGACCAAAGGAGATGAAAGGTTTGCAGCCCCTTAGGACAAACAACAATATGAACTAACTAGTACCCTCAGAGCTCCCAGGGACTCAACCACCAACCAAGGACTATACATGGTGGGACTGATTGTTCAGGCAGCATGTGTATAGTAGAGGATTGCAAAGTCGATCATCAATGGGAAGAGAGGCCCTTGGCCCTGTGAAGGTTCTGTGCCCCAGTGTAGGGGAATGCCAGGGCCAATAAGTGGGAGAGGTTGGGGTGGCAAGCAGGGGGAGGGGGGAGTCAAAGGGGTTTGTTCTTGTTGCTTTTGTTTGTTTGTTTGGTTGGTTTCTGGAGGGGAAACTGGGAAAGGAGAAATCATATGACATGTAAATAAAGAAAATATCTAATTAAAAAAAAAAGAAGTGAAGGCAAGCAAGCAAGTAACACTGATTTGTTGTAAGTCTTCTTTATGTATGAGCTGCTCCTTGAAGGCTGTGGCCACTCTAAGGGAAGACCTTCTTTCCTCCAGGTAATCCTTCCTAGACATGCTTTACCAACACATGCAGGCACACATCTTGTGGTTAATTCAAGATGCAATCAAATTGAAAAATCTAGATTAGCCACAACAGTGGCTGGAGAGTTGGTTCAAAAGTTAAGATGACTTTTTGCACATGCAAAATACCCTGATTCCATTTCCACCACTCACATGGTAGCTCATAATTATTTGTAACCCAGTCATAAGGGATATGACAACTGCTTCTAACCTTTACAGGAACCTGGCATGCATATGGTGTATATGCCTACTCACATTCATACACATACTGATAAGAAAATTATGAAATTAAAAACATTTAAATAGCCACCACAATAGACAAGAAACAATTAAATCAACATACACTTTAAGCCCATAAATGTAGTTAATTCTAAACAATGAAAACATAATTTCTATTAAGCTCTCATGTCAGAGAATTCTTAAATGACACATATTAACAATTTGTGAAGGCATGTTTCAATCAGAAGATAGGCTAAAACGAGTGATCACTATTACTTGTCATTGTTCTCTGGACATCAAATGTGAATCAGATGGTATTAATAGAACAAAATTTGTCTGTGGACATGTAATATGGTGAATTGTCATTAGTAGCTATTGCTGTAATTTGGATGACCTTATCAAGTATTCTCAGAGCTATGACTAAAAGTCAAAGAAAGAATGAAAGAAAGATAGAAAGAAAGAAAAAAAGGAAGGAAGGAAGGGAGAAGGGAAGGAAGGAAGGAAGGGAGAAGGGAAGGAAGGAAGGAAGGAAGGAAGGAAGGAAGGAAGGAAGAAAGGAGGAAAGGAAAAAAGGAGTGTAGATAATGTTCCTTCCGGATGATTAGTGGAGCATGAAAGTTATCTGGTTGTGGCTGCTAGAGACCCCAAACTCAAATTTCCATGATTGCCTGGCAGGCAGTTTACTTGCTGAGCTATCTCTCCAATTCCCCGGTTATGTAAATTCTCAAAACTCACTGCGAACCTTCTAAATTAGAAGTGTTGGAGGCGGGGGCTTCAGAGTTCTGTACTTCAACAAGCTCTTTTAGAGATGTTGAGCACCAGTGGTCTACAGCTGAGTACTCTATAACTTCTACCTCTTAAGGCTATCTCGAGCAGAAGACATGAAAGGGAAGCAGTACTAAAAATCATTGGAAAGTTTTTGGTAAGTGTGCTTGATTTCCTTTTGCATGTTAGTTGGTACTTCTGTGGTGTCTGGTATGTAAACACCCAGCCTTTTCAGATTACCGAAGTAGCTGAAGTAATTCTTATTGTTCATTTTCTGACAGATAAGGAAATATATCATTCTGTACATATTTGTGTAGCACCTATATTAGTTTTTTTTTCTATTTTTTCTTTTTAGAATAAAGATACATTGGTTAGAATAGCCCAAAGAAAAATATCCTGGCTGAATATAACTATAAAAAAAAAGTAGAGGTGATAATATTAACAATCTAACCAAAATCTGCTCTAAGAATTACGGATCAATGGTTTTGGGTATCAACAAAAATGTATATGTAAGGAAGTTTCAGTTAAACAAGGATCAGGCAACACCTTTCTGAAGAAGTGATAGCTAGCCTGAACCAAGGCATGAACAGGCGTTAACCAAGAAGAATGACACATGAAAGTTACTGTGTTCAAGACAATGAAAGGAACAAATGTAGGAAGAGCAGAACACAAAGAAAAGTTGTCTGGTTGGCACAAAGACGGTTGGCAAAGACACTGAACACTTTGGCTGTTCAGGTTATATAGGTATCCAGGTGGAGCTGAGTGGGAATTTGCCTCCCTCCCAGCTGGCCTTCATCATGCCAGGTTGTGCTATGCAGGCTGCCTGGGGTGGAAACTCACTGACAGTTTTACCCACATCAGAGTCCTGGAAGGTATAATAATGATCTACTCGACAAAATATGCCCTCTACTACAATAGTGGCATGGTTGTTGTTTTGGTGGCTTGACATTTAATCTTTATAGGTTGATAGAAACCAAAACGAAGCCTGGCGAGTCATGGTGATCTGGGAAAGTTTCACTTAAAAAAGGACCCAGTGGAGGCAGTGAGGACTGTAGCAGAAGCAATGGAAACAGGAAGAGCCCATAGTGATGCCTACTGCCAGAGCCCAAGCAAGTATTCAACGCGCTAGAGTAGACAGTAAAACAGTGACTTAAACAGCTGCGACCTCATGGCTATGGCTAGTTGACATTTTTCTAGAATTCCTTCCAATTGTTCTGAACACAGAGGCAGCTGCTAGACTTACCAAGTGTGGTAAGGAAGAGGTTCTGACCTCAGTGTTCTTTCTCAGTGACCTCAGGGAAGCCCTAGCTCAGAAATAGCTCCTCCCCATCACCAAGCCACTGAGTTTCTTTCCCTAAGTGTTGCCCTCCTACTGTTCTTTTAAACTGAAAATCCCCTGAGAAATTAAAGCGCTGAACTCACTGTGCCTGTCAGTTCTTTCCTGACAGAGGCAGGTAACGGGTTCCTTGGTTACAAGGCTAAAGTAACACTGTGCTGTGACCCTGGTTTCCCTCTAACCCAGGTCAGGGCAGACATGTGATGTGACTGACACTTCTTACCCCACACATGGCCCCTGGTGACTGGAAGTTGACACCTTCACCAGCCCTCCTCACAGGGTGTCCCATCATCTCTCTTGAAGAGCTGACAGCACATCTTTGGCATTGCTGACAAATGACTCATTTTCAGCCACACACACAAAAAAAGGTTTCTTTCTATCTTTGCTTTTATAAAGTCTCACAGAGTACCTCCCCCATCCCTTGCTCTTCTGACAGCTTCACTCTAGCAACTCTTTATGTTAGAACCAGCCTAATTAGGCCAGTTAGGGTTCACCATAATCGTTCAGTCTCAGTCACAGATGCTGATATGTCCTGTTTGGATTAATGCTCCTGTGGACCTACAGTCTAAAACCTAAGGTCACAAACCTACAGTCTTTCCCAATTAGACACAACCCATTATTCTACCCCAGGTGATCTGTGCCCTTCCTGTGAGGCTCATTCTCCTCTGTGTCTTCCCAAAGCAGGGAAACCTCTTCCACAGCAATGTCCTGCTTCATGATGTAAAGCATACCCACAGGACCTGTCACCTGAGTCAGGAAAGGGGCAAATTCATACTTTACCAGCATGGATTTATCTCAGCCAGGCTGCCACCAGGTTTGCTTCCTTCTTACTTGTTGACCCTTCTCCAGTGCTCAAGGCAATGTCTCTGGATCAAACCATCATTACTCTATTCTAGAGTATTGAAAAATCGTCTTTCCCCACCTCTATTCCTGATCATGCCAGAGGCCCCAAAGTAATTACTCAAAAATACAGATCATCTGCAATAACCACTTTTAACCCTTTTTATAACAACCTACTAATCTTGTAATAACTCCAACTTGGATTCAAAGTTGAATCTGAATGCTTCTTGCTTCTCTTGACTCTAGACCACCTTTTTCAGTGTCCTTGGAAAATTCTCCCCTCAGGCCACTGGATCTCTTTATCATTGTTGCCTAAAATGTCTAGTTTTGTCTTTGTTCGATAACATTTCCTTATTTTTTTAGGACTCAAATTGTATCCATGCTAATTTTCATGTCAAACCATTCTCAAAAGGATTAAGTGGTCATTGTGAGGCTCAAAGATTCTGTGTTCCCTTCTAGATGCCTTGAACCTTGTTAGCATACTAGTTTCTTGTCTTCTCTCCTCTTGAGCTTTTGAATTGAGGTCTTAAGTGATTGTATGTCCAGAGACCCTGCAAGCACATGATGAGAAACAATGGCACCCATTTTCAGTCTGTCCCTCAGCTGTGATATGGCTACTGATGCAGTGCCTCAAGGCCTTCTATCATAACATTCATTTTAGTATTTGACATCCCAGAAAGACAGAGACACACATATAGATAAGTAGGTAAAGAGGCAAGTAAACAGCCCCAGGAGAGTTCTCTGACTAGTAACTGTGGCTCAATAATTAATAGGTGTTTCTTGCTTTTCCATTGGCTGATGATATGAAATGAACTGCTCCAGAAATAGAACAGCTAGCAAGCATTATGTCAGATATAAGAAAAGATAAGCAGGAGTATCCAGTTCCAAGATGTCCTCTTCACTCATCTCCCGCTTAACTTGGATGTCACTTGGGTAGGGAAATGCTGCTCCCTGTCAGTCAGATGTCTCAGCTCCAGGAAATGAGCAGAGTGCTTCCCAGAACACCCAGTGCAGCACTCTCTTGTAATCTTGACTTTTTCATAGTAGTGACTTGTTTTTCAGAGGACAAAAAGCCCTGGATAGCAGACACAGACTTCTTTTGAGATACCCCTCTACAGTGCAGAAACTAACTTCTGACACAGTCTTTTGGTCAAATAAGTCACAATGTTCAGCACAGTTTCAAAAGGAGGTGGCTAAACCCAACCTTTCAATAGCAAGATATGAAAATTTTGCATCTGTCTTTATAAAATACTACTAGTGGTTCTGATAGAACAATCATGACAGTTAGAAGCAACAGTAGTGTAGACTCCACTGCAGTAGTCATAGAAAGAATATAGGGAAAGATGACTGAGAGGTTAAGCTATTGAGAAACTGCTACTGATGTGGCCGAGTAGGAACACCCATATTCTCATCTCTCCATTGTACTCTGCAAAGCCACAGAGAACTAAGCAAGTGGATTTCACAAGCCCGGTGGCACATGTATAAACTGGGAGATCAGGAGCTATACTCTGAAAGGGTGCTGGGAAAGCTACCAGCACCCCTGGGCTTCTTTTCTGAGTCACCTGAAATGAGACTCTGACTTCCTCCTGTCATTTTCTGTGCCTACCCAGAGGGAGGTCACACTAAGTCATTTTTTTGAAAATGGTAGAAGGAAGAGGATGAAAGTTCTTTGTTGCTTTGACCATCATAAGCTATAGTTACTCATGGGACACAAGAGACACTGGCAGTTGGAGCACTAAAGAGGATACTACAGTAAAGCCTATACTACACATGAAAAGATGATTTCTAAAAGAAGACATTCCCCATTGCTTTCCTTCTATTGCTTATTTTCATTCTAATTTTTCTACCTATGTGGGTTTTTGTCACCACAAGATGTGTATGTCATCTCCTGCCACCATTGTTCACTGATCTAGTTAAAGAAAAAAAGATAATCCAATGCTTTGTAGGTGACCTCTTTTCAGATGCTAATTCTCTTAAGGTCTCTTTTATAATCCTATAACCTAAGAAAAGACTGTATATTGTTTCCTCTTGACCTTCATTATTTCATATGAATTTCTGATACTACCAACATTGCACAAAATTAAATATACATAAGAGCCTATTCACAGACGGGCTTTCACCGACACACTTAAACATCTCATTATTACTCATGTTTCATTTTGCTAGTGTAATACATAATCTCATTAACTTTTAAGTATGAACATATACCTTACAACTATACCATCCATTGACATATATGCAAACATATACATACATAGAACCCTTCCTCCTTAAAAATATTTTGAAAATTATTCAATAATTCTATGCAAAACAGACATACTTCCCAGAACACAGAAATTCTCTTAGTTTGAAATGCTTATTTTCTAATCCTGGTTTAAATCACTAATGCCAGACAACACAAATCCATTCAAATAAAGGTCATCATATATTTTCAGCCCCCAACATTGCAAGATAGAAATATCAAAAAATTTGCACAAATCAAAAGAACATGCTGGATTATACTGGCTCAGTGTGTAGGTACACCTGCTCAGCAAGCACAGGACCAGAATTCATATCTCCAGCATCCATGTAAAGCTGGGAAGAGCTGTGCATGCCTGTAAGAAGTAGATCTGGAGAACCTGATACATTGCCACATTAGTCCAAGAGGCAAGGTTCTGGTTCAATTAAAGATCCTATCTCAGATCACTAAAGCTGAGAGTGATCAAGAAAGTAACCTGACATCCTGTTCTGGTTTCCAGATGCACATGCACTGACTGACACACATGCTCACCTACACACTCACATTCATGCTCCATATTCACATATACCACAAACTCAGAAAATGGAGAAAAAAAATATACTTACTAGCACATTCCTTGGGATTCCTCATAATCCCAAGGATTTCTCAGATTAAGTAAATACTAAGAACACTAAACTTGATTACACTCTTATACTCTCTCTCTCCCTCTCCCTTTCCCTCCCCCCCTCTCTCTTTCCCTCCCTCTCTCTCTCTCCCTCTATCCCTCTTCCTCCCCCTCCCTCTCTCCCTCTCCCTCTCCTTCTCCCTTTCCCTCCCTCTCCCCTTCCCTCTGTCCCTCTCCCTGTCTCTCTCTCCCTCTCCCTCTCTCTCTCCCTCTCTCTATCTCCCTCTCTCTTTCTCTCACACACACTTCTATATGCATATATACACAAATGCATACACACATATACATACCTCAGACACAGTGCCTGTCATCTTAAGTTGTTATATAATATAATCAACTATTTCACTATAAGCACAAAATGAATAAAAACATCTATATATAATATTGCACACACATACATTATAGACCTGAACAGAGATCAATTCTCTTACTACCACTTGCTCTATTTCTTCTCATGTCCAGATTGTACTCAGATAACTATAAATTCAGAAGTCCCCTAAATCACATGAGCCTTTGCTTTTTAAACTTAAACCTTTTTGTGTGGATAACTCTCTCAACCAAATTTCCCCAACTTGCCTCTTGGCCCAAACTCACCACCTTGGCCACAAGCATAGACGCTAGAAATACTTTTACAATCTTTAATTGGTACATACACATTATTCCAGAAATCTCAACAGACCAAGCAATAACCCTTGAGAGAGAACTACTGCTAACTGAGAGCACAAGGACCGTACCAAGGGAGGAAGAGACCCAGAGCCATGACCTCAGCTTTAGTCTGACCTCTCACACAGATTTGCAGGATAGGAGGATCATGGCGGTGCCATCACTCTCCAGTGGTGATTTTCCTAGCTGTCCACTCAGAGGTTTGGCTTGTCAAAAAAGTTTATAAAGTTTATAAAGTTTTCAAAGCCTTAACTTAATGTATGTGAATGATTAGGAATATAAATTACATGCAAGTTAGAACCATTATGTTGAATACATAGAGTCACTGAACACTTCTACTTAAATGCCATAGGAAAAGGTATGGAAAATTTCAAGAAAATAACATAGTTCAAGTCTATGTTTTGCCTAGATTTAAAGGAATCATAATTGTCAACATAGCGGTATCTTTTGCCAGCTGTTGTGCTGAGTTCAGGACCATTGACTCACCCACAAAGTTTTTCCACTAAAGAATTTCAACCTGCTTCTTCTTTTACACAGCATCCAATTTTAAACTCTGGTTTACAAACATCTCAAATTCCAAGAAACACAGAGTAAACTGAAAAGCTGCTATCCACATCATCCAGGGTTTTTGGCACTGGGCCTCTGTTTCCAATAGGGTAGGAAGGACTGAGCAATCACAAGCCTCCTTGAAGATAGGCGGTATTGCATGGCATTGATACTTAATTTCATTACTTTTACTCATTCAGCCTTTGGTACTTCAGCTCGTTGGGCTCCAGCCGTGAATAATTGGTAGAGCTCCCACTGATTCCTGATTAGCTGCTTTTGATTAGGGCCTAATGACTTCATTCGGCCCCTAATCTGGGGGGATGAGTTTCAGAACTGCCAGCTAACTACTCAAACTGAATTGCATTTTTTCCAAGCCCCTAAGACATCACGCAAACTGCCCACATGCAACATATCCACCTCCTGCTCCCTCTCCTCTTCCTTATTGCCTCCGGACCACCCTGCACAGAAGTAGGACAAACAGGAAGTCTATGACCTAGCTTCTAGCTGCTAGAGCAGATGTCACACGAAAGAGGCCTGGAAGCCAAATAACCTTGCTCCTAGGAGGAAAGCAGCCCTGAAGAACTAACTAGTTCAAGCATGGCACTCAAAGGAAAAACTTGGTTTGTGAAAATATCCCTGGGTTCTTCCACACTCTCAGTTTGGATTGTTTGGAAAGTAAATCCATCCCTACGTTATGCTATGCTTTGGTCTCTGCCTACTAAGCGTTCAACCTATGACTCACAGCAAAGGTCAGAAACCAATGTCTTCCCAGAATTCCAGCTAGTCATTCCTAATGAGAGTCTCTGACACTGCCTCTATACCCCCAGATGACAATCATATACAAAGAAACCAGACAGTCTGAGATACCCAAACATTGCCTCAGAATTCCAGTTAGAATGCACACTTCATACACAGATTCTCAGGCCTTAGAGTTCTACTTAAGAAGAACTTTGTTTAGTTCAACATTTCGCTATAAAGTAAGCAATTTAACTAGCATGTGGTTAATATTTACTGTGCATGAAATGTTGTTAGAATCCAAAGAAACACAGATGATTAAGACTTCATCCTTTAACTTGAGAAAACCCTATTGAAATTCTTTGGAGGCAAATTCTTTGACTAATAGTCATCAGTCTGTAGACATCGTCTAGAATATGCTATGTTAAACTACAATCACACACACATATATGTATATGTGTGATTATGTGGATGTATGTTTGTGTATATAAATCACATGTGCAGTTAGCTAAACAGTGGGTATATGTTTGGATGTATGTGTAGATAGATAGATAGATAGATAGATAGATAGATAGATAGATAGATAGATAGATAGATAGATCATGAGGCATACAAACATGCATATTTATACATATATGTATTTATATATAAATGTGTGTGTGCATAAAAGTAGTCTCTATTCCCTCAGCACTCATTGTACTTCCTACAAGTCAACTGCTGTTAAAAGTCATTATATTGCTACTGAAAAAAATATTTTATATTCATGTCTACCCATTGTTAAATTAGGAAAGCAAAATAATGGAATCAAAATGTTATGTTTTCTTGCCCAAGAAATGGCTCCAGCAGTGCCCATTATGGATTCATGAAGTATCAAGAGCCTAGAGTAGTACCTTGCATACCAGAGAAGGTCTAGAAAGATGTACTTTGGACATAGAGTGATAGCAGGCAGATAGCTCACAAAACTTCAGAAAAGTTCCTATGACTAAGACAATTATCCACACAGGCTATTCTAGCATTGCGAATTCCAAATTCCTGGGTTGATGCCCATCGATTTCACTCTGAGGTTAAACTGGATGTCTGCCAGGGCCTCAGTGCTGTCTGTAACCCTTGCCTGACTTCCACTAGTGTTTTTCAGATGCCAGACCTTAGACAGAGTCTCCTTATACTAGTGACTTGCATTCCTACTTTTTGCAATCTACAGTTCTCAGCCACTGTTGGCATGGGTGTTATGTGTTCGGAAAGAAGGAACATAGTGGTGTGGGAAAGAATAAACATTAAAGGCCTGAAGTTCTCATTACCATCACAGCTATAAAACATTGAACAAACTAATTTTTTTTAGAAAATCTACTTTCTATCAATAAAAAGAACAATCTTGGAGCTAAAGATATGGTTCAGTGATTAAGAGTACTGGTTGGTCTTCCTGAGGACCCATGCTCAATTCTAGCCCCATATGGTAGCTGTCAACTGTCTCTTACTCCAAGCCCAAGGGATCCAGCACCATCTACTCACATTTGTGGGTATATCTGTATTTTGTGCATCGATATGCATGTAGGCAGAGCACTAACACACATTAAAATTAAACTAAAGGTTAAAATTTAAAAAGAACAATTGTATCTCTTTCTCAAACTTCTTTTGAGAATTACAACCATAAGGAACTTACAAATTTTCTGATACTTGGTAGGTGCCTTATAAATGGTAAATACTATTACCTCCTCCGATTTATTTACAGCTAGTTCACATAACAGAATGTTTCCTTGCTAGCTGCCAGCATATCATTTCAGGGATATTGGTATGTATAACATGAAACACTGTGCCTGGAAACATAGCAAATGTTTAATAAACAGCCACTAATGGGAGAATAAACAAATGGCAGCTTCTAATTGGTAGCTCAATTAACTGAAATGATAACTCTTGATTTGGGTCTTAGAGAAGTATGGGAGGCAATTTGAGATAGTTTATAAGCCAAGGCAAGAGAGTTTACATAGAGAGCTAACATACTTTAAACATCTCAAAAACATCAAGAATTTTGCAATAGAAGATTGATACATATGCATAACTGATGAGAGGCAGCATACCATACAGACAACATTATTAATATGTTTGATAACTAGTATTCAAAAAGAAGCATGTGTAAAATGACATAGCAACAAATATATCTTAGGAATATCAATTGGGAAAGTCATAAAACATGGATTTATTTTGTACCACCTCTTACAGCCCCATGAGGAAGACCTAGAGGTTTAGCTTAACAAATAGAAGCCATATTTCTCCAGTAGTGAGTAAAGAATTTGGAGCTACAACTGTTCAGTGAAGATATGTGCAATCTTTGTATTTAATATGTAACAGCCTAGTTTCAATGTCTTTATCTCCCTATCCCTGCACAAGATGAGAAAGTTTAAGGAGCAGTAAATTGGTAAAACATTACCCATTTCAAATTCTTAGTTTTCCAGATTAAAATTTCTCTTTCCCTAAATGAAACTTCAGGAGGGAAATTCAAATAAGCATGATTCTTGAGGGTACAGTTAATGTACTCTTAGATAGACAGTTACTATGCTGTGGTACTGTATGCCTGTGTGCTTGTGTGTGTGTGCGTGCATGTGTGTGTGTGTGTGTGTGTGTGTGTGTGTGTGTGTGTGTGTTTGTGTGTTATTTGAAGATGGGTATGGAAGGAGCATTAAATACTTAAGGATCAAAGAAGACATCTGGCCTGCCTGCAAATTTGACTTGTGCCAAATTTCTCTGGTTCTACTGTTTTATCGTGACTCATGTCTTCCTCACTATGTTATTTATGATGAGAACTGCCAGGAGTTGAGTACTTGCCAAATGTTAGAAACTATGCTAAGCATTTTGCATACATTATCTAATTCAGTACCCAAAACTATCCCAAGAGGAAACTATTAGCACTACCATATTAAAGAAACCTTAAATAGGAAGAGGCCAATTAACTTGCCCAGTGTCACACTATGATTATGGAGAATATCTCTGTGAGTCAAAGCATAGGTGCTAATTTTTTACTATATTTTCTTGTGTGATGAGGGCTTCTGCGAGCTACTCTGAGGTGGTAGAGATCATTCCCTCAACTATGAAACCAAGAGACCATAGTGAGGAATCATGTCTCTCTGTATCTGACTTTGAATCCCTGAAATGTTGACACAGCATCAGAATACCTCCAGCATTTTTTAAAATCTAAGAATATACTCATTCCATTCTTATATGAGCAAGATGGCTCGGCAGGTAATGTACTTGCTGCATAAAACTAATGACCTGAGTTCAGTCCCAGAAGCATGTAAAGATGGTAGGAGAGAAGCAACCCTGACCTCCCTCCCTATCCATTCTGTGGCATAGACCCTGCCACCAAGTCATGCATATACAAAAAAATAAATAAAATGAAAAAATATGTGCACAACTATACATAACACAGAAGATCCAAAGCAAAGTTTTAAAAATGTCAGAATCAAGAAACATAGTCTAGATGTAAAATTAGTCTATCCAAACAGCTAAATCAGCTTTGGGCATTCTGTCAAATGAACAGGAAAAGAAAATCAGTTGCTTGATCAACAGAACTTAAAAAAAATAGTATCTAAACTCCTCAGAGAAATCTAAAGTATATAATCCCATCAAAGATGACAGTGTACTTAATGGGCAAACTTAAAGAATTGGCCATGTGCCAGTCACAGAGCTTGGGGCAATGAAATAACAGAGAAATAAACAGTGCTTGTTTTCTGTTAGAAAGGCAATGTTTTTTATTTCTATGTATAAACATTTCAACCACACCCTAATGTTGGAGAAACATGGCAGCAGGCAGGCAAGCTACAGCAGGAATCTAGGAGACCACATTCACAATGATAAACACCAAGCAGAGAGAAAACTGGAAGTAGGGTGAGGCTAGGAACTCTCAAAGCCCACAGTCAGTGTTGTATTTCCCCCAATAAGGCTGCACTTCTTCCTTACCTCCCCCAAACAATGGCACCAACTGGAGACGAAATGGTCAAATGAAAGAGGCCAAAGGGAACATTTCCCTTAAAACAAACACAGGTAATAACCGGGGCCCAAATGAAGAAGAGGAAGTGGAAGAGCCAAAATCTTTAGGTGACAGGAGGCAAGCATTCATCATATGACTAGATTTGTGAAGAGAGCAGGAGAAGTAATAATAATAATAATAATAATAATAATAATAATAATAATAATAATAATGATGATAATAATAGTAAGAAGAAGGAAAGAGGAGAAAAAGGAGGATGAGGAGGAAGAGGAGGAAAATGAAGAGGAAGAGGAAGAAGGAGGAGAAGGAGAAAAGTAGACTAGGACTTGGAGTTACTGGGGACTGGAATGAGTGGGTAAATAAAGTGGTAAAGTCATGGAAGGGCAGGATTTTAAAAACCACACAAGAAGGAGGATTTTTTTTTTTTTGTGAGGAAGATTGGTGGTTCTAAGAGATAAAGAGGGAAATGTTAATTAGGGTCAGGATGCTAAGTGCCTTAAGTTCTTTGCTAAAGGATTTGACTTTATCCCACTTGCACCTTATGGCCATAGTGTCTTGACCACATGACCAGATTGGTGCTGATTTGATTTTGTTCAGCTGAATGAGAACCAGGAGGCATGCATTCCTGGAGAGCTCAGCAGCACCTCATTTACAGAAACTGTCCTTAAAAGTGGCCACAAAAAAACAGGGCCACAGTCTGTTGAAAAAGCCATCCTCACCACTTTAAGCTGCTTACCTCTTACTCGGCACCCTCCTCTGTCCTCAGCTCACCCATTCATCAACACTTACAGAAGACTGTTAGGAAATACCACCCAAGGAAGTTTGAGTACCATGTGGTTTACTTCTGAAGGTTAGATTTTTCTGTGTATTTGAAACTATACTATTCAAAAAGAAAGCAAAAATGCCATTTTCTCATTGCCTGACTTAGAGAAAACGTTTTGGAAGCTAGAAAGATTGAGAAATGAGATAAAAAAAATTTACTAATCATTCCTTCTAAAATATTTTGGGAACAAGGTAATAAAATTTCACTGAAGTCATTTGTAAAGAACTTGATGTCAAAATTCCATCTTTTACAAAAGTGTATGTCATCCCTGTAGAGATATGTACTCACACAGCTAGGCAACAGGAACTTAGTTTGTTGATAGAATCACTTGCCTAATGTTTGATAGGCTCTGGGATCATTGGGCAAGGTCTATGAAAAAAAAAAACAAATACAAATAAAAGCAATACTTAGGACAGTGGATCGATATTGCAACATTGGAGTCAGGAACACTGACACTTTGCATAAGTACTTGGAACCTATTTCTCTCTGTAAAAAATTGGTGATTAGTATAAAATGGGGTGATACACCAAAACCTCTTCCTTTTCCTGGAAACAGCCACTCAGGTTGAAAGAAGAGATATTACACACAGGAAGGGAATTTTTTTTTCTTTAATGATCTTCTTTTATTTCCAAACACAAATGAAAAGATAAGGTTCACATTGGATGGGTGGTTGATCTTGTTCACTACAGGAAGCTGTAAAGACTCTCTTGTTCAGCAGAGACTTTCCTCTCACTTAAAACATGGGTGACAATTGAAAAATAGAGCATCTCAGAAAAGCCCACTTTGCCTGACCTCGATGTGGAAGGGATAGCTAAACTGAGGATTGCTCCTGCTCTGGAAGCTTTTTCTGATAGGCACATTTGGCTCTGCCTTGGTCGACTCTCAGATTAGTGTGCTAGAGAAGACAGTCTCTATAGTGTCTTTTCCAGTTACATCTAGAAAAGATTTTTCTGTTCATCTCTCAGTTTTGTCTGAAGACCTTAGAGGGCATTCAGTCTTTAGGAATGCATAGTGCACAGGTGAGTCTATGACAATAAGCCTGAAAGCAAATGACTGCGGCCCTTTGAAGGGCTGGAAGCACATCCTTTCTTTGTGTATCCCATCCTGTCTCAGAAAGAGAGAAAGCTGATAAATTCCTGATGGAAATGGACGACAAAACGTATGGGGGACATTGGGTCTCTGGTATGAAGAAGAATCCAAGAATCTCCTTCCCTAGGCTTCCTTAATTTCAGATCTCTAAACTGTACCCTACTTTGTGCATCAAAATTAATATGTGTGGCTGATAAATGTGCCAGACATTACTGTTGAGCATGTTGGCATATTTGGCTAAGACTTCAATTCTGTTGTAACATGGTCCTCTTTTATGTCGTTGACAGTCTTTTTATGTCTTGATATCTTTAGTTTCTATGGGAAAAGGATTCTCCTGAATCCCTGCCAGGCTACATAGGAAGGGATGGCTATGTTCAAAGAGAGGAAATGGATTAGCATCATAATCAGTTTTATCTAGAAAGACTTCTTATCTAGTTTGGGTATTGAATTTTCTAAGAGGAAGTCTCCTGAACAGAACAGAGCTTCTTCAAGAAAAGTAAATAAAAAGATAATACCTTTTAAATTACCATAGAAATCAATAGCAATAAAGAGAGAGTTTAGAACAAGCCTCTCTTGGCTATCCAGTAGCTCTCTGAACTTAAATCAAACACAAGTATGCTCCAAACAGAAAGACTTAAAGAAGGAAAAAGAAAGAAGATTGTTTAGTTGAATAGATGAATGATGAGTGCTTTAAACAGGGGATGAAGAAATATTGAGGTAAGATATTACTGAACTAAATAAGGATGTTGGATTCATCTATACATTCACATGTTTTTATTTCCTTTCCCAAATGTTTCTATTGCTGCCCTATAGATAGCTATTAAACACTTCCTTTTATATGATAATTAAGTGGCAGAAGACCAAACCACCAACACTTTTATTTTGCACACTGCATGCTTCCTCAGTGAAGTCCCATTTTCCATATTTTGAGGGGGAGGGGTTCGAGACAGGGTTTCTCTGTGTAGCCCTGGCTGTCATGGAACTCACTCTGTAGATCAGCCTGGCCTCAAACTCAGAAATCTGCCTGCCTCTCCCTCCCTAGTACTGGGATTAAAGGCATGTGCCACCACTGCCTGGCCATTTTCCAGATTTTTATCTCATGACTATATTCAAGTGTCTCACTCAAGGCACATCACTTGTTAGAGACGTTATCTAGTTTGTCCAAACCTACTATTATTCCCTTTAGAAATGAGCAGCTATAATGGAAATAATAATGGTACCACTGGACAAGATCATTCCAGGACTTATTCTATCTATTCCAATGATGAATATGAAGGACAAATGTCTCCTCTGGGGTGGTAGTGGTGGTGTACACATACACACACAGACACACACACACACACACACACACACTACACACACACACACACACACACACACACACACACACACAGTGAGCATTCATATGGGATAATCTTGAATATTGTTCCTTGAGAACCACCCATTTTAATTCTGTCTGATTAGTTGGTTGGTTTGGTTTTTTGAGACAGGGTTTCTCTATGTAGCTGTACTAGAACTCACAGATACTTACCTACATTTTTCACTTGAGTTCAGGGATTAAAGATATCAGTAACTACTACCTAACTTACCTTTTTTATTTTTTTAAACAGTGCCTCTCATTATCCTGGAGCTTGATGACTAGCCTAACTTGGCTGGCCAGAGAGCAAGAGTGATCTGTCTGTCTCTAATTTCCCAATTGTAAGATTATCAGATTCCCACTATGTCTGGCAAGTTTATACGGGCTTTGGGAACCTAACTTCTGTCTTCCTGAGTATGTCACAAGCCCTTTACAGATAGGGATTATCTCTTAAACCCAGTACTTTTCCTTTATTTATTATTTTTTAAATAGGGCTCTCAAAAATTATTGATCTTGCCAAAACCTACTGCATAGATAAGGAACATGGTCGAGACTGGAACTCAAGTCTTTCTTTTACTCCCTGACCTAAGGTATTCTCCACTACCTAGAGCTGACATGGCCAGTATAGTCTTAGACAGTTACACAATTCCTATTTATTTCTGTTCTATGCCTCAGAGTTTGGGTAGATTTTATTAGGCCATTGCTATAGGGCTCTCCAGCCTTAATTTTTCCACTTATTCTTCAAATAGTCTCCATTGGTCTAATCAAAAAGTAATAATGGAGCAAATAAATAGATGAATTAAAAAGTATGTGGGTAAATGTGTGAGGGAGAAATTATGTCAATGACCAAGTGGAGGTGGTGATGTGAGCAAGTTCAGGTGGTACAACTGATAAGACTGAAATCCAGCCACATCAGTGAGCATCCAGTTGAGACTATGGTCTACAACAGGCTGGAGAGAACTAAACAGGTGTGGATGGTTCTAGAAGAGAAGGGGGACCATCTCATAGAAATATTTGAATGCTGAGGACACAGGTCTATGCATTGCAGTATTGGATGAAGAGTGGAGAAATTTCAGCTGGGATGCAGCTCACATATCTGATGGATAAATCATACACAGTAAAAATTTCCCCTTGCATCCTGCTAGGTGCATTTGGCACAGGTCTAGCTACAGGCTTTGTTCCAACCAGAGTTGTAAGGAATAGGATGCAGGTGATGGGAGAACCATGGGTCCCAGGAAGATCAAGGCACATGCTTTTATGACTCAATTAAAGTTCTGCTTGTAAAGCTTACAAACACATTTTAACCTTTCTCTGCTGGGCTGGGCTAGACACAAAGACAGGCACTGGGTCTTTTGAAAGACGGCTCCCTTGAGCTTCTCGTAATTAACAGCTCTCTCCTGCTCTACAGGGAAGGGTTTTGGTACGCACCATGGCATATATTCGAGAATGGAAGCTGTAGTAGTCAGCATAGGCTGGCTGCTGAAGACTGCCTGTCACAGACTGATAAGACTTCAAGACACAAATGCTTGAAGAAAGGAATTAAGAGATAATGTTCAAACCAAGGAGAGAAATGAAAAGGAGGAGGGGAGGGTGGCAATTTACCTTGTGTGTTGTAGTGGAAAGAATGACCACTTAAAGTAAGAGAACCTACTACATCTTGCTATGTTCTGAATTTGTCACTATCTGTACTGCCCTTTGACTCTGTGAAAGGTCTCAACACTGACCCTTTGGTGAGATCAGAAAATAAGATATCTGTGAAAGGCTGCTACAAAGACTCTATATTCCCTTTTCTGGAAAATTTTATTACAATATACTTTCCCAGGCTCATAATGACGCACTGATAATCTTCCCATGGAAGCTTGAGTTCGTCACCTTCCAGCCATTCCAGCAGAACACTTGTTTTATTAATCAGGGTTCTCTAGAGTCACAGAACTTATGAGATATCTCTCTATATTGAGGAAATTTATTGTGATGACTTACAGTCTATAGTTGAACTACAACAACGGTCAGCTGTGAATGGGAAGTCCAAAAATCTAGGAGTTTCTCGGTCCCATGAGGCAGGCTGTTTCAGCTGGTCCTCTGTAGAAATAGGTTTCAAAAGATGTGCTGGCAAGTAAATGCAAGCAGGTAAAGAAGAACGAGTCCCCCTTCTTCCAATGTCCTTATGTAGGCCTCCAGTGTGGTCAAAATTAAATGTATTTACTACCACTCTTGGTTCTGGGACTTGCTTTGTCCCAGGCTGACTTTGAACTCTACGATCTCCTTGCCTAAGTCTTCTGGGATTAAAGGTGTGTTCTACCTTACCTGTGCCTAAGCTTTTCATGGCCACTATTCCTCAAGATTTGCATGCCAAGATCCAGGTCAGAAGCTTGTGTTTTCCAGCCTCAAGATCTGGATCGAAGGTGAGTCCTCCAATTGTGGACTGTAGTTCATTCCAGATCTAGTGAAGTTTACAACCAGGAATAGCCATTATACTTGTATTTACTTTCCACCTCAGTATGGGTTATTGAATGGCTTGGGATGCTCCATAGTTGAAACCGTGCCTCTGACACAGAATGTCTGAAGTCCAGAGGACAGGGTTACCACAGAAACCAGTTAGGCTTAAGAAATACAGGTAAAAATACTTGGTTGATTTTGCTGAAAAGATGGAGAGGCAAGCAACATAGAAAGGAGTGAATGGAGGGGAATATTGGGGATCAGCTTGCTGTTATACAGCAGGAGTCAGAAGCTTAAGGAAGTTGTAATAGTGCTATTCAGGCTCCCTGTATTGAACATGGCATGATTCCTAGGTCAAGGTATTATATGGCCTATTTAAAATTGACCAAGGAAGTAAGGTAATGTTGTGTTCTTACTACATGACAATTGGAGCTACAGAAGTTCAAAACCATCCTCAGATCCACTGTAAATGCAAGGACAGCTTGGGTTACAAGAGACCCAAGATTTCTGTCTTAGAAAAAAATAAAATTAAGTTAAAACTATCATTAATACCAATAAAAGTATGGGTGTTAAGAAATCATTTTGGGAGAACAATGGAGACGTTCTTGGCCTCCACAGGTTTGGATGTACATTTGGCCCCAAAGTCAAATTTGTAGAGCTTTTCAATGTCAGTTATATCTCAGTGAACTAAGATGTGTGCACAATCTAGAAGCAGTACTAGAAGTAGAAATGCCAGGACTGGCCTTCTAGTGCTACAGGCATAGTGAGGGGGTAGACGAGAGACTGTCAAATGCCTTCTTAGCGTGTTAACTGATTTGCAGAATCTTCAAGAAAGTAGCCTAGGTTGCAGAATCCATTTAGTCCCCCGGTGCAACTGCCTTTCCGGGGGGCTTTGGAGGACTGCCTGCTCGTTCAATCAGGAGTCAAGAGATGGGCTGAAGGGAGCAGGCTGCTTGGTCTGCAACAGCAGCAACTCCTCCCTCCTAATAGAAATCAGATTCCCAACCTCAAAGAGTCTTTGAATCATTTCGTTTAGTGTTCTCTGTATTTGAGTGTTCATCCCCTGCCATATCTGATCCCTAAGTAACACGGAGTCACAGACTTTGAGGGAGAGGGAAAAAAAAAAAGAAAAGAAAAAAAGTATATCCCAAAGAAAAGCGTTCAATGCTTTTACATCAAACAGTTCATTCATCCTGATGGCCTGGCGAACTCCGGGAGTCCAGCGCCTGTGGTAAATAAGGCCGACAGCCAACGCACCTGCCAGACTGTCCCCATCTTTTATTGTCTCCTGAGCGAATGCTGGCGCTGGGGAGGAGGCATGTGAGCACAACAGCTGCCTGTGCAAAGCTGAGCTACATCCTTCGGTAGAGTCAGGGAGCCACTCCTTCAAAGTTCCGGTTTGAAAGCTTTCAGTAACTTGAAAGGCAGCTCAGAAGTGTTTGCAGGCACAAGGCTGCCCAGTGGGCCCTGGAAGAGCTGGGTCCTTGCTTAGAAGAGTTCAGTATGTAGCCTGCACAGGGACCTGGCCCTGGCATCCCAGGAACCACCAACTCAGTGCAGACACCATGCATGGTGTCCACAGGCATCCCGGCAGTCTTCAAAGGTTTGCATCTGAAGCCCTTGTGCTTGCCTGATTCATGCAAGGGAAAAAAAAAAAAAACACAGCGAAGCCGGGGGACGTTGAGGAAAGAAAAAAGAAAGGAAGGAAAAGAACGCTAAAATCTTTCAAGGGAAAAATAAAGCTCAAACATCAGAATGGAGTATTTCTCTCCCCCCATTGCCTGTCTCTGTGCATTCAAACTACAGTCTGACCACAGAACGTGCTAATTCCAAGAAAGATAGGTATCTGGAGCTTACAAGGAATTGAGGTAAACGAAACCAGGGAACTAGGCTAGTGACAGAAAAGAACTGTGGAGGCTTCCTAGAGGAAACCACATTTCTTCCTTAGGAGTCTTGAATGTTGAGAAGTATGATTCTTATTCACCCACAAGAAGGGCCTATAGACAGAGCTCCTTCCCCAGTTCCACCAAGGAATGCATCATATAGATTATATTTGATGTCACAGATGAGAAAACCAACACAACCTCTATTGCTGTACACTAGCCTTAAAGAAAATCTGTGTGTTTTAAGACCTGTCATTTGCCTGCATAATCCTTAAGTAGATAGACAGGTGAAATGAACAAAGAAAAAAAGGACAGTTAATCAAGTCAGGTTTTAATCTAGGACTATAACAAAGGTGTGCAGACCACTGTGCAGATACCATTACTCCGTTAAATAAACAATGTCATTACATATTTATCCACACAACACAGGGATGACATTAATCAAATGGAGAGGTATACAAAGCTCTTTAGGAAATGTTCTAAAAAATAAGGGGAGGAGGATCCCATGACCCTGGGAATCCATAGTGTAATCGAGAAGCCTTGTAAAAAAGTCATCTATGTGGCAGAGACAGAAGGGAGATGGAAGAGTAGAAGGAAGCCAGTACTTGCAGACCAGCTAAAGCTGGTGTGCAGATATGCAACGATGTGCCGATGATGCCCAGTGTTTACCAAGGAGCAATGACCAGTGACCAGCACTGCATGTTCATAACCTGCTGCTTTTTCTTGCTGTGCAATGCCATGCAGATCAATTAATTACTGAGCTTATTGAAACAACATTCAACAACAAAAGTAGTTAGAGAGATGACTCACCAATTAATAGCCAGTTCTCTTTACCAGAGGAACAGAGTTCAAGTCACATTAGGTGGCTCACTGTTCCCTGTGACTCTAGCTCTATCAGAAACAAAGTTTCTGAACTCTGTGATCACTTGCACACATATGTACACACACACACACACACATAATATATCTTTAACAATATTGAGCAAATAAAAATAATTTAAAGAAAAATGCATAGAACATTATGTAGCACATTTTTGATTGCTGAATAAATAACTTAGTTGTTTATATTCTCATTGTGATTACTTGGCATTTGTCATTCAGTCCTCTTAAGGGTCACGTAAAGAAACTGAGACACAGGAAGTTTATATGGTCGACTGAAGTCCACTCATCTAGTAAACAAAAATTCAGGTCACTCCATTCAGGCTCATTGTCTTTATACATCTGTACAATGTCACCTCCAGCACCATCGATTAAAAGTTCTGTGACTGTAGAGAATTGGAGTGTTGCAAATGGACAGCCAAAATTATCTTCTGCGGTCTTTAGTCACATTAATAGCCATTTATCATCCATCCTACTATCTGCTCTAGCATCCTTGTGACTATCAGAACTTTTGGAATATATTAAGATATATTAGAAGACCACTAGTGTCTAGCAACTCAGAAACTGATAATGTCATCAGATTGCAGTGAGAGTATATCAAAGATTTCAGTGATCTGTAATCTACCTACTCACCATTGACCCTAACAACATATATGGTAAGTAAATTAATTTGTGACTATCTTCTGTTCTGTTCCTACAAAAAGTTCATATAAGATACCTTCACAGTGGGACATGTTATTCTGGGTCACCTAACTCCTGTTCCTTAGCCATGGAAATTCATATCAGGCTTAGTATAAACTATCATGTATAATCTTTAAAGCAAGAGCTGTGATCTTAACTGATAAAAATTTACAAACTTGGACAAAATTTTTCCTCTATCACTGCCTCTTTATTGTCTGTCATGTGAAAATCTGGAATCAAGCAAAAGGTCTCAGTCAAGCAAAGACACTACCAAAAGGAAATGACTATCATTGGCTATTTTAACAAACCTCTCTTCCAGTACAAACTCAGAATTTCCTGAACATCTGCTAATGTAAGCGTTTCACTGCATTTAAGGAGTCTCCTGTTCCATAATACCACAGATCTACCTATCAGGTTTTTGTTGTTGTTGTTTTTGTTGCCCTCCTCCCCCTCCTCTTCTTCCTCCTCCCCCTCCTCTTCCTCCTCCTCCTCCTCCTCTTCCTCCTCCTCGTCTTCCTCCTCCTCCTCCTTCTTCTTCATTATTTTATTGAAAATAGACTTCATTCTCATGTAATACTTCCTGATTACAGTTGTGCGCCCTCTATTTGTCCCAGTTCCTCCCTACCTACTTTCCCTTTCTGTCTCTCATTAGAAAATAATCTTCTGAGGTACATTGCTAGGCTAGGCTAGGCTAGGCTGGCAAGGCTATACTAGGCTATGTGAAAACAGACACATCAGAACTGTACAAATTAAAGAGGCCAAGAGAAAGAACAAGGAACAGAGACCAACTCCAGATAATTATTTTTATATGAAAATGTGAATATTACCCATATGTTTTCTGTCAATTAACAAACAGGTAATAAGTTTAATCTTCTTCATTTTGATTTTTAAAAGTTATACTCTTTCCCCTTAAAAGAGTCACCTGAAAATGGAACATGTTTGTTTTAATATGTCTTCTGTAGAGAACACCACAGCCACTTTCCTCGATAAGGGATGGGGCAAGCTAGCATCCTTATTCAAATAAAGATGCTAGACAAAGACAGATGTGTGGACCTAAACAGAGACTGATACATGAACTCCCACTTGGGTATCCACTTCATAAATGCCATCTTGGACATTTCCATCCACCTTGGGAAGGGAAAATTCAGTGCCAGCAATAACATTGTTAGTTCATCTGCATTTCTGTTGTAGACAGGAAAAGCAGGTAATTAATTGTTTCTCTTCTGTATTAGGCAGCTGGCTCTCTTTAGAAAAGTTGAGCATTCCTCATCTAGCCATGGTTTCTGCAATTAAAGCTATCCACAGCCAGGAGTTTGATTAATAGCTAGGAGGTTTCTCCTTTGCTGACAAATGAGAAAAGGAGAAATCAGATAGGGTGAAGCTGAATGCATTTGCTTAGCACAGGGCCAGTTAATGTTCTTTCCAAAGAAAGAACGGCAGTAATTTCCTAGGGACCAAAGAGAGAGAAAAATCTCATCAAAGTGTGCAAAGTAATGGATCCAGAAAACAGATGTGCATGCTCCTTGGGAGCAATGTGGGAGGGGCAGTAAGGGCTAATCTCTAAATCTGAACATATTCATTCACACGACTCCAACAGAAAAATTAATGCCCAGAAAGGTCACCTGCTTTCCCCAAGGTAATACCACCATCCCAAAATTCAAGGGCAGGGAAAGCCAAATTCTTTTTTCCACAGAATCTCAGAATAACATTGTTAAGGAAATGCTCTGCCCAAGTATTTAAAAGAAAGGACTTTGAGCTCTGAATCCTAGACCCCACTCAGCTCTCTCTCTAGAATCACAGCTGCATGTGGAGAAAGATGTATTTAGTGACCTAGAAGAAGCTCTGTAAGAGGTAAATTGGCCACTTTCTCCATTTTGTTCATAGTTGTCATTATTCTCCCTGCAACTGTCCTGTGTAATTAACATCTTTTGCCTCCTTGGAGTTTAAGACAGCAATTCTTCCCCTAGAGCCCTAGGGTGTTCTTCTCCCATGACTAAGCCCCATAAGTTCCCAGAACCCCTCCCCAAAGATCCCGAGGGAGTTGTGAGAGAAGTGAAGCATAGGAGGGTTGAAAATAGCAGCTAATTGTAGGACATTTGTGGTCCATGAGGGTAAACTGTCAGAACTAAGGCAAGCCAATTGTGTATGAATATGTGACTTTGTTCAAAATAAAAACCAAGTCAGAGACTAGAACCAAGAGGACCATGGAAAGAGTTTGGAACTACTATGGTATAAGCTCCTTACAAAAGGAGGATTATCATGGTTCTGGATTATCACATTAATTACTATAGGGAGATTCTTAGAAGATGTGAATTTTGATGCTGCAACTGGCAAGACAAGATTTTTGCCTTTTCTCCAGGTAGATGCCCAGTGTCTATAGAATAAATCTGTCATGCTTTTACTGATCTGAGTTTTCAGTCTTCTTGTTATGAAATGACATCAGTGTTTCTCATAAGAATAACTATAAAGCATTACAAATTCAGATCCCAATGTCCATGAGTAAAATTGCATTGGAACACAGGCCACACATTTCTCGCTGTTTCATCTGTCATGTTGTTTTGTTTTGTTTGTAAAGCAGGAGCTGAGAAAGTATGGGCAACAGAAATTTTACAACCCTCAAAGGCTCAAGATGTACTGTTTGGTCCTTCAGAGACCAAGTTTGCTGGTCTCCAGAATAGAAGCTGCTTTCTTACCTACCTATCTCTTATGTTCTTCACAGACCTAGCTTTCTGATTCTGTACACAGTGCCCAGGTCTGCTGTCCCAGGTCAGGGTTGTATACAACATCCACTAAGTCCTGCATCTGTATCTACTGGCATGAGGTGGTGGTGATAATTCTCCATGTGTCTGTGGGCTGATAAATCAGGAAGTCCAAGGCCCCACAGAGACTTAAAATAACTATTTTCCCCAAAGTGCATCTTTCTTCTCCCCTGTGCAAACGCACGTGCTGTTTGTGAAGTCCTAACAATTCTAGTCATAATGGAAAGGAATCTCACCCATTTTATTGCCATAGTTACCGAGATTGCAAGTTTAGATGCTGTATTAGCAGTAAGTGCACAGTAATAATAGAAGTCAGGGAGGAGGGAACGAAAAGGCTCCTGCTTTTCCCTACAGCATCCTTCAGGGCAAATATAACAGAGACAGTTTGCATTAAATTGCAAAGTTAGCGATTTTCTTAAAAAAAAAAATCCAAATAATTGCTTTTAAATCTCTTGTCTTCCTCTGACTGGTTAACCCTCATGCAGCCTACCTCATCCTGAAACAATGAAAAGGAGGTTAAAAGAAAAATAAGTGGCCAAGGTTACTATGGAAACCAAAGTAGAAGGCAAGTGAAAGTCAATTTAAGGTTTAAATGCATATGATGTAGATGTACATGTGTGGACATATTTGCATACAGACATCTATCTCTCATCTTCTGTGTTAGTTATAATGTATTTTACCTTTCAGACCCACCAAGGGACTCTTCCAGAGAGATTGTCCTGACAATTATGATTCCCAGTAATCTCTGCTTTCTAGAACTCTATTTGAACTGCAGTCTGGACACAAGATTTGACCTCTTCATATACATTGCTCTTATAAGGGAATATCCCCTCCTCTGACACAGCTGACCTGTGTCTGCTATTTTATCTCTGTGCATTTCTTCTTAGTGTATTCACAATCAGTACCGTGCTTGCCTACTCTTTGACTGAGATCTCCTTTTAATTCCCAAGTCTTTATGCAGACAACAATTCATGTTCAGCATTTTCTCAGTCCTTCTATGTCTCATGTTAGGTGAGGGGTGTCTACTCAGTGGTTAAAGACCTCAACTTACCACTTGTCACCCGGAGTTGTAATTTCTATTTACATGATTCTTCACCACTCTCCAAAATACGCACAGACACAAACTGTATTTTACTTTGTGTACCCTTATTGCTAGTGAATATATATGAGAGTAAGGAATTTGAAATAGGTCAAAACACCCATCTCCATGGACAACAAACAGCTGGTAAATGTTATTATTAAAGCTTCTAATTATTATGATTATCTTCACATGTACAAGATACAATTCTTCCCCCTTGGTTCTAAGGAGAACCTGGAATATATGAGACAGGTGCAGAAAGGGAAGAGATTGGGGGCTGGCATGAGAAACACTGTATCTTATGAAAAATGGGTCAAAGATCCTGGCACGTCTGGTACAGGAAAAACAATGGTGAAGTGACATTCTATGAAATTCACTTCCCAGAAGAGACTCATCCTACAGAGCATTTTCAGTGAGGCAAGTGCAGGGGCAGTGACATATTAAAGTTATAGAGCGGTCTGTTTCATACGCATAAACATGCAGAGATTGAGAGCTCCTCAACATTACAAAAGACTGCCGCGTGGAATACTGAATTTTCCAGCACAGGAGCTATAGATGATCACCATATGGCCATGACCTGGGGACATTAGGGAATGAAAAGGACGGTGTCAGTTTAACATGTTGCCATCAGGAAACTGTGGCTTGTTTTGATGGAGGTAGGAGAAGCCAGCAGTGATCAGGACTAAGTAGGTGTAAGGAGAAACTAAAAGGTAGCTTTTAAAGAGATCACAGCGGACACTGGGGTTCTTGCATTAGTGGTTCTGCTGCAGCAATGAGTGCCTGGGAAAGGACTTGAGGTAGAACTGTAACAAGGAGCCTTGATGCATTCTTTGAAGATGACCTATTTTGCCTATGAATAAGAAAGAATGGGGGGTGGGTAGAGTTCCAGGTCTAGAAGACACTATTTTTGAATGATGTTGGGATCCGAGGAATGGAAAGGGGCAGGCTGAAAAGAGCAAGGGCATGATATCAAAGCAAAAGAGACAGAGTATATCAGCCTGTCCTTCCAAGCATATTCCCTTCCCAGTGGCTGTGTGCCACCCCTATGAATACCCTCCTGGAAAACTGGCCAAGCCTCTTTATTCACAGAGCAAACTCAGACTGTTGCTGGGATGCGAAGGTTGCAGTCACCTTGAGTGGATTCCCCACGTTGCTCAGTAAGAGGCAGAGCCTTCCCTCTGCTGCTCTGTCAGCTCCACTCTGCATCAAGACGGCTTTGTATGTCACCAAGTTATTAAAGTTGCGGAGTGCAGTGCTGTGTCAGGCGTTGTAGTGCTGAAACTGGGTCAGCAAGAGCTCTCTCTCAGGCAAGACACAGGTTCCTGGTGTCCCCACACACCAGCCCTGGTTGCAAAGATACTTTTTCTGCCTCTCCCCAGACACTATAGAGAGAATGACATTGCAATCCACTATCTAGTTAGCAACTCTGGTGGTGAAAAAAAAAATTCCCTACATGAAGATTTGAAAGGAGTTCCTTTGTCCTCTCTGGTGCTCATTTAGCTCACAGCAATGCAAGGTCAGAGTTTTTCCAGCCTCTTTTGAATCTTTCCTTTTCACGGATAGAATGACTCTAGGAATTGAGGAATCAGCTGTTTGCAATCTTGAGTTTCCCTTCTGCTGCTCCAGGCAGCCAAGGGGCAAAGGGGCAGAGGCAGGTGCAAAGACAAACAAGGTCAGTTACTGAGGGAGTGCATGACAAAAACAATTGCAGAAATCCTCCCCAGTAGTAGGAATGGTGACAAGTCAAAGGGTATTGCAGGCCGAAAAGAGAAGAAGAGCCCAAGTCTGGCTAAGGACAGGTCTGCCTCAGTTCCATGAAAAATTTGTATACAGCATCTGCTATGTAAAAGGAAATATACTTCCGAAGAAGAAAAAAAAAAAGAAGAGAAAACAGAAAACAAAGAGCATTGTCTTTGCAAAGTTTATATTCTGATGGAAGTAAGCCATAAATCATAAATACTGTGAATAGTTAAATAGTGTAAATCACAGCCGGGTGGTGGTGGCACATGCCTTTAATCCCAGCACTTGGGAGGCAGAGGCAGGCAGATTTCTGAGTTCAAGGCCAGCCTGGTCTACAGAGTGAGTGCCAAGACAGTCAGGGCTATATAGAGAAACCTTGTCTCGAAAAACAAACAAACAAAAACAAACAAACAAACAAAAAAATAGTGTAAATCACATGATATGCTATACACTATAGAAACATTCATTATAATTTGTGATAAAGTTACATGAAAATCTACAGGACATGAAATCAGAAAGAGAAGGAGAGAGGAAGAGAGAAAATACAGAACCAGATACAAGAAATACAAATGCATATGGTCTTCATAGTAATTTTTTGAAGACTGGTGAGGATAGACTGCATTACATGGATAATGGTTAAATAGAAAAGGAAAGTAGATAAGAGAGTTTTAAAAATGGATAATCTTAGAGTGTGTGTTCCATAGAGTAGGACAAATTCCAAAGGTCGATCATGACCATATATAGCAAAGAAGGCAGGGACACTGGAATATAGAAGTAATAAGAACAACAGCAAAATGAATGAAATTCAGATGAGACCATAAAGAGCCCCCCTGTAGATTTACATGATAACTTCAGCAAGATTCATCAATGGAGTCTTTGTCATAATCTTTCAGGAAATTATATGGTTTTTTTTTTTTAACCTAGAAAGAGCATTCTAGAACAATGATTCCCAATCAGGAACTTTTTTTCTTTCCAAGGAGTACTTAGAAATGTCCAAAGGTATTTTGACTACTAAGGTGGGACTAATCTCTAGTGAACAGAGTGTATGAATTCTCTTGACTGCGCTACAGTGAGCAGAAGAGCCTTCATAGCACAGGGCCATACCAATGCAAATGTCAACTGCGATGAACTTTAGAATTCCAGTTCAAATGAAAAAAATCAAACTTCCCTTGACTGTCAGTCTCCATGTTCTTTGAGTAAAATGCACCACCATTTGTAGGAGATATACTCAGGCAAACCAGCATCCAGTAGAGTAGGCACAGAGCCAGGATATCTTCAGAAAGCCATAACATGTCTTTGTTTTTATATTGAAAGAATAATGTATAATCGATGCTGTATCTATTACATTGTGTTACACTTTATACTAAAAATGTGATAGTTTTAATTTCTTAATTTGATGATTTTGATATAGGGCCCTACTGTGCAACCTAGACTAGTGTCAAAAGTACTGTGAAGCATGAACCAGCTTTGAATTCTTTATCCTCTTGTCTCTTATCCACCTCCATGTAGGAGCACGCACAGTATGATCTATCCCAGAGCTGGAAATTTGGGGGCATTCTTAGGACTCAAGTTGAGCCTCATATTTGGGTTATACCAGCTTCCTCAAAATGGAAGAATGAAATTGAATGATAAAATAAGCTCAGGCTCCCCATGCCCTTCTTTGTAATTTTGCAATACTTCTCTGCTTTTTGAAGTCTGACAGAGTCGTTCTCTTAGCCTTTATAATACTGTTGTGAATCACAGAGAAAGTTCTTATCATACTTATAATTAATATGCAATTAGAGAGGCTCAGGGAACCACATGGTGTGTTACAGAGTTAAGAACAGATAAAAGACACAAAATAGAAATCCAAACCCTTAATGTCTCTTTCTGGATTGTCCTTCAAGCCATCACTTCATATTATTTTCATTATGCCACATGAATATTTGAATCAGTTTCTTAATGAAGAGACCACCATTAGTCTAGACACTAAGAATAGCAATTAATAAATGGAACCTCATGAAAAGTTTCTATATGGCAAAGGACACTGTCATTTGAACAAAGCAGAAAGATAAAAGAATGGCAATTTCTTTTTCTTTTTTTTTTTTT
>NW_022196900.1:27533295-27533666 GCF_008632895.1 Mastomys coucha | reverse complement strand
TAAGTAAATAGAATTAAATCACATTCTTGTTTCCCTTTTGTACCCCCACTCCTCCCAGAGAACCCCTTTCAATACTTACAATATCTACTTTTTGTCATATTCTTTAAAATTTATAAAACATTATAACAATAAAAATGAGTATTATAAAAGTTGTTTGATATAAAACAACAATCAATTTAACAGTCTTATGTAGATGCTCATCTATAGCAATAGTGAAAATACATTTTTCTCTATATAAATTTTAAGTAACTCCAAATATATTAACTGTATACTTCAAAATAATACATCACTACTAGTATTTTCTTAAATGAAATATATAAAGTCTTTTTGATGGTTTTGTGTTTAGTAGAGTTTAAAATCTTGGCTCTTAC
>NW_022196900.1:27532611-27533285 GCF_008632895.1 Mastomys coucha | reverse complement strand
CTGGCCTCGAACTCGGAAATCCGCCTGCCTTTGCCTCCCAAGTGCTAGGATTAAAGGCGTGCGCCACCACCGCCCGGCCTGTTGTTCTCTTACAAGCAACCTCCCTAGTTAATCATCTATGTTTCTTTTGGATATATAAATACTTTTGAAATATATAAGCTGGTCTGAAAACCATAGTATAGTATAAAGATATGAAATAAACAATACTACTAATAGAGAGGCTGAGATAGGAGAAACAAGGTTTCAAGACCCTTATGTTGTATACAGCAAAACACTGTCACAAACAAACAAGCTGAGTATATAGTGTATATAGATTGTACAATGTTAGACCTATTTCTCCAATTACCAAATTAGAGAGATCATTGGATGACAATGAACAAATTTCCAATTCCTCATATTATTGGATTTCAATTGATTAGGATATGTTGGTAATATTAATTTTCAAATTAATATATTAAGAAAAAGTAATTGTCACTTCCTGTTGTTTTTGTTGTAAGAGGTGGAATTAAGTTTGTGTGGATTTGTAAAGATTACCTTCTTGCTTCTTCTAGGGTGTAGTTTTGCTCCTTCTGTTGATGTTTTCCATCTATTATCCTTTATAGGGCAGGATTTGTGGAAAGATATTGTGCAAATTTTGTTTTGTCATGGAATATCTTGTTTTCTCCATCTATGGT
>NW_022196900.1:27481919-27532265 GCF_008632895.1 Mastomys coucha | reverse complement strand
GTTAGGAGCTTTTTGCTTTTTGCATTTTCTTTGACTGTTGTGTCAATGTTTTCTATGGTGTCTTCTTTGCCCCTGAGATTCTCTCCTCTATCTCTAGTATTCTGTTGGTGATGCTTGTATCTATGACTCCTGATTTCTTTCCTAGGTTTTATATCTCCAGGGTTGTCTCTCTTTCTGATTTCTTTATTGTTTCTATTTCCATTTTTAGATTCTGGATAGTTTTGCTCATTTTCTTCACCTGTTTGATTGTGTTTTCCTGTAGTTCTTTAAGGGATTTTTGTGTTTCCTCTTTAAGAGCTTCTAACTGTTTACCTGTGTTCTCTTGTATTTATTTTGAGGGTGCTATTTATGTCTTTCTTAAGGTCCTGTATCATCATCATGATAAGTGATTTTAGATTTGAATCTTGCTTTTCCAGTGTGATGGAGTGTCCAGGACTTGCTATGGTGGGAGAAGTGGGTTCTGATGATGCCAAGTAACCTTGGTTTGTGTTGTTTATTTTCTTAAGGCTTGCCCCCAGCCATCTGGTTATCTCTAGTGCTACCTGCCCTTGCTAAATCTGTCTGGAGTCAGTCCTTTCTGTGATCCTGGTTGTATCAGAACTCGTCAGAGTCAGGCTATCTCTGTAATCCTATGATTCTGAGATCCTGTGACCCTGGTCTTGTTAGAGCTCCTGGAAGTTCAACAGCTTCCTCTGGGTGTTGTGGGACTGGCTGTGGAGCCTGGTCTCAAGTTCTGCTCAGGACATCAGCCCAGAGAGGTGGGAAGGAGCCCAAGCTACCCTGCTGGTGGAGTTCCTGTGTGCCTGGTCCCGAAGGTCACAGTTACTCCCGGTTTTGGGACAGATGTTTTGTCCTCCTCACCTCTGATCCTGAGAGAGTCAGAGCACCTGGGAGTGGAGCTTCCTCTGGGTGTTGTAGGACTGGCTGCAGGGCTCGCATCCAAGGTCCACTCAGGACACCAGCCCAGAGAGACTGGGGCAATTTCTTTTTTTACCAAATGCATATATGATATAGGTCTCATATCCAAAATATATAAGGAAACCAACAAACTAGAAATAACAATAGTAAAAATCCAAGTTGGATACAGATCTAAACAAAGTTCCCAAAAGAGGAAACTTAAATGGCTGAGAAACACTTAAAGAAATGTTCAACATCCATAGTCATTAAGGAAATGCAAATTAAAAGTACTTTGAGACTTAGTCTTACACTAGTCCGAATGACTAAGATCAATAGAACAAGTGACAGTTCATGGTGATGAGGTTGTAGAGTAAAGAAGACACTTCTGGAAGTGCAGACTTGTGTAGTCAATACTGACATCAGTGTGGCAGTTTGTCAGGAAGCTGGGAATAGATTTACTTCCAAATGCCGTTAAATCACCTGCAGGCATATACCTAAAGGATACAACTAGATATGCATCAAGTATGAATATGGATGAAAAGAAAAGTTGTACATTTGTTGGACCGTGAAAGTTACCTTATTCCCAGTGGAGCTATGGCCTTTTGAAGACACAGTTACAGTGCCAATTAGGTATTTAATCTCAGGCCTACCCTGAGAAGTGGTGTACAATTTTACTCATCCACTTTCCACCATAACAATAAATGCCTTAAAACCATGGACTGTCTCTTTTCATTGGGATCAACCATGGGAGCCGTGGAGATGGCCTTCACCTCCAGAGCCCCTGTCTAATCTTCCACAGAAGGCCTCTCTGTGATTCCAGCCATGGTCACACCGAGCTCAAGCCTGCAACCTTCAACAAGCCAAGAACTCTCACAGTGGGATCCATCCAGCTCTCCCCCCACCTTTTCTCTTTTCTCTCTGACCCAGGGCCCCCTAATCCATTCTCAACAATTCCTCAACTCAAAGAAGCTCAAGCACAAGCCGACAGCCAACCACCAGCCATCAAGCCAAGGACTCCCCACATGGGAACAGCTAGAGCTCCCCATTTTTCCCCCTCAGCCCTATGCTAGATCCAGCCCACAGATCTGAACTGAATCACAAGATAACAGGGGAGAAAAAATCTCAACTAGATTAAGTCAGCAAACGAAACCACCAGTTCTGGGTCTGCACTATATCTAATGCAGTTTTTTGCTTTGTTTCGGGTTTTGTTGTTATTGTTGTTGTTGTTGATGATGTTTTTGCTGCTGCTGCTCTTATTGTTGTTTTGTTTGTTTTGGTTTTGTTGTTGTTTTATTTTTTGGGCAAAGGGCTCCCATGGAAACCCTTAAATAGTAACTATTGACAAGACTATTCATTGCTCTCCACAAGCTGGTGGTAAGGGCATATTGTTGAAGATATCCACACAACTCAATGAATACAAAGAAGGTGAAATGTTGCCTACCAAGACCCTCCACTACTGACTAGTCTTTTGTATACTTGAAGGTACTCTACAAGCTACCCAAGGAGAAAGTTCAATACAAAACCAGCTCCAACCCTTTTGATCTACAACAGTGACCTGCCTTTAAATCCACTAGGACTGAGCATGGGGACCCAAGTGGAGGTGTTAGAGAAAGGACTGAAGGAGCTGAAGGGATTTGCAACCCTATAGGATTGATATTGCAACAATATCAACCAACCAGACCCTGCAGAACTCCCAGGGACTAGACCACCAACAAAGAGTACACATGGAGGGACTCAAGGCATCATATGTAGCAGAGGATTGCCTTATTTGGCATTAATGGAAGGACAGGCCCTTGGTCCTGTGAAGGCTTGATGCTCCAGGGTAGGGGAATGACAGGGCAGTGAGGTGGGAGTAGGTGGAGGAGCACCCTCATAGAAGCAGGGGGAGCAGGCATGGGACAGGGACTTTGCAGAGGGAAAACTGAGAAATGGGATAACATCTTAAATGTAAATAAATAAAACGTCCAGTAAAACAAAACAAAACAAAAACAACAACAAAACCTACTAGTGTAGTCATGGCGCAAAGCTTGGAAGAGTAACCCTTCTGATTGGATTTAAGACCCAATCCATGACATGGAACCCCTGTCCCACACCTCTTGATTGGCTAAGAGTCTAAGACAAGATAGACCAGAAACCTATAGAAAAAAAAAACAATTAAAGCTACTCTTATGATAAATGAATATAACAATGACTGCTATATTAAATGACTATATTGAATGATTAAATAATATATTAATTATATTAAATGACTGCTAAGAACATTCTACTATAATCATGGGTCAGTTTTTGCTCAGCCATCATCAGAGAAGGTTCATCCTGTATTAGATGAGAAAAAGTACAGAGACCAAGAACTGGACAATGTGTAGAAAGTGAGCTCCCTTGGAACATTCAATCCTAAGTGAGATATGTACATCAAATTCTCCCCTTCAGGGCTCAAGGAACCCCACAGAAGAGGAGGAAGAAAGTTTCTAAGGGCCAGAGGTGACAGAGGACGCCAAGGACACAAAGCCTGCTAAATAATGCAGGATCAATGCACACCTAAGTTCACAGAGACTGGAAGCATGTGCAGGGCCTGAATGGATCTGAGGCAAATGGGCTCCTAATAGTGAGAGAGAAAGCAGACACAAGATCTCATGCCTAACCTATCTCTCTAACATCTAAACTATCTCTAATGGAAAACTGCTTGCAAATGAAGTTTGTTTTCCCTGACAGAGACTCCTTGGGTATACAAATCACTTTTAAGGGCAGCCTCCATGCTGAGCAATAGATGGCCAACATAAACTAACCTCAGTAGTAGCTTTGGAGTCTTACTGTCTTATAAATCTTTGTCAGTGTAGTTTGTTTGCATTTGTTTAACTTTCTTAGATCACAGATCTTTTTATTAAACTTCATGTTTCCAGGTTTTGTATTTCTGTGGTCTTTCTGTGCGTTTGACATTCAAATCTCTGAATCTAATACACCTATATGTGTTTCTTGTGCTTTTTCTTTGACTGTGACTTCTGCTTTTTGTTTTTGCCCTATTCTGGTTTCTTTGTTTTTTATTTTAACTCATTTTATTTTTATTTTTGTTTTAGATGCCCATTTGTTTTCAAATACGAGAGAGAAGCAAAGGGTATAGATTTGGGTAGTTTGGAAAGTGAGGAAGATATGGGGAAGAAATCAGGGAAGGGGAATCCATAATCAGAATGTAGCACATGAAAGATATTTTTTCAATACAAAAAATTTAAAAAATACAAATAATTTTTCTAAAAACAGAATAACACGTGGCAAATCCCGGCTACATCTTAAGATTTTAAGTTCTTAGCCTCAGAAGTATAAGAATGGGAATTGTACAGAGTTGGTAATTGTAGTTTACATAAAGAAAATCCCATCACACTACATTTCTTCCCTGTGTTATTTTAATCAACATGAGAAAATATATATTGAATAAGGAAATAAAACATAAGCATGTATTAAGATTCTAATTGTTTTTGGAAATTTCTGCTAGCAAATAGATACATAAGTTACAATATTCTACTGAGGGGTCTTTTATCATGCATTGTTCTTATATTCCAGGCAAGAAGTTCAAGGATTGGCTGGAGTGCAAGTGTTGTTGATAGTGAGACTATGGCCTGGAAGTGAATCCCTTTATTGAACAATTATTCAGCTTTGACTATTGGCTCAGAAACTTGTGCCACTTCTGGCCTTTTCCCCACTATTCTACACTGTTATTTTGTGCAAAAATTCCTTGAAGAGATTTCAGGATTTAGACAGAAGTGTTTTCCTTTGTTTTGTTTTGTTTTCTTACAACTTGGTGACAAGAACTAAGTATACAGCCTCAAAAAGAATGTTACCCTTCTGGTGTGAATAGATATATCAAGACAAATTGCGTCTCAGTCAGTCTTGTGCTTCATGAAAGGGAAAATACACACAGCCAGAGAAATTTCAAGAAAAATCATAGGAAAACAAAAAATAGTGAGCCAATGGAAGAAAGATTGGTATGTCTTCAGGGAGGAAATGAGAAGATAAAGGCAGTGGATTTCAGGTTGAGGCAGAGGAAGCACTAGGGAGTTGAGAGTCAGGGTATGCAGAAGCATGGGATACATGTGATGCTGGAAATAAAGAGAACAGGAAAGGCTCTTCTTATAGAGAGAAGCAAATAGGATAGACACTACTACAGATGGCTTTGTGTGAACTCCACAGAGGAGAAATGGGAAAGGTATATTATATGAAACTAATGGAGGCAAAAGCAAAGCATTGAGACTATAAATCCCATTGGTGATGAAACATACACTCCAAAAAGAACATTGCATGGCTGAGGAAGTTGCAACATGAGAAGAAAAAGCAGCAAGACAAAGTAGAAAAACCAAGAGGCTAAGCAAGGTAAGCCTTGAAGGATGGAAATAGAATCTTACAGACTGGGGGATCCAAGTCACAGTAGGCAGCATAAAATACAAAGAGGAGACAAAAGATGTGCCCTCTACAGGAGGAGCAAATGGCAACAGCCACAACAAACGAAGGTTTGTGAACAGAGAAGATAATAAATGATTCATGAAGGAACCTTGAGCTGATAGTTAGTGCCTGCTGATCTTTTGTATTGTACCTACTATTTATCTACAGTCTCTTATTCCATTGTTCTAATAGTACAGCATCAGAAGTTTAGGTAAATATTAAAGATGAATGAATATTGGTTAAGTTCCTATGTCTAATTCTACTAGAAGTTCAGTAATGACCAGAGGGTGCCTGAGCCCACACTTACCTCTTCACTTTCAACTTCTGCAGCCATGGATAGTGTTATGCCATATGCAAGTAATTAGAGTAAGGCAATAAGAGTTAGAAAATCCCAGTAGCAGCCTGTATTTATTAGATCAGAGAGTTAAGAAGGGGAACTGATGAGTTACTTTTAGCTCATGGTTTCAGAGTTTTCACTACATCATAGTAGGGAGAGGGCAGTTGAGTAGAGCAGCTTACAACAAGGCTGATAGGAAAGAATGCCTGCGCTGTCTTCTCCTTAACACCTTTCTTCAATTTTGTTCTCAGCCTGTGAGATCATGCTAAGAAGGTTCATTTTCCTTCTTAGTTTATTCTTTCTGGAAATATTTCCATAGAAGTACACAGAGCTTAAATTACCTTTTAGGCACTTCTCAATCCAGTGAATTGATGGTGAAAATGAAATTTTCTACATTTCTCTACATTTTCTTTGATGCTAAGATATAAGAGATAGGACTAAAATAATATATTATTATTATTGCCATGCCTGGAATATAGAGTTCACTCAATAAATATTGACTTTCATTATTATATTAGAAATTAGATCCAGAAAAGAAATGCAACTTACGTGAGCAAAGAAAAAAATGATTTTTGGAGCTGGAGATCTGGGATAGGAGTTAAAAATGTACTGCTCATTCAATGGGCTCAACTTCAGTTTTCAAATCCCATGTTAGGCAACTCACATCCACTGATAACTCCAGTTCCAAGAGACATGATGCTCTCTTCTGAACTTCATGGACACCTACACTCATGTGGACCAAACCACACATATGCATATACATGTAATTAAACATGTTAAAAATGCATAACTTAAAGATACATCTCAAAAGACAGCAGAAGAGATAAGTGCAATTACTTATCTATAAAAGATTCATATGTTTTTCCCCATTCCAACTTTAATTAGCATCATGTGGTTATTTTGAAATTAACCGTAATGGGTATTTCACAAAGAACTTTATAAACACTATCAGGACCTTCTATTCTGTTGATTTCATATAAAGAGAGCTGGTGGATAAAGAGCAATGTCTTTACCACATCTATTAGAAAACTGTATGATTTTAGCTATATTATAAGATTGTGTTTTTTAATGAAGTTTTCTTTCTTACAAATATATGTAAAGAGTCAAACTTGAAAGAATAAATTTACTTTTTTGCAAGAGCAAAACTGATTTATTCAGAACAATGTCTTAACCTTAATCAAGGTGTTGAAAGTGATTATATAATCTATGATGATGTTTGTCTGTAGTTGGCATTGGACAACAGCCATTCAGATACAAATACTAAATTCCTGAATCAGAGAATAGTTCTTTTGCAGATAGCAGTTTCTAGAGTCAGAACATCAGTGGTTCACATCCTGGTTTTGCCATTTACAAGGATCTGAGGCCAATCAATTAACTTCACTGCTACAATTTTATGTGTAAAATGAGGGTAATAACAATGCTTCTCAGAGGAAGTCCGTATGGCCCAGTGAATCAATACAGGTCAAAAGATTTGCACAGTTCCCGTGACCTGAAGATTATTCTCTACATGCTGACCTCCAGAAGTACAAACAGCTAGAAATTGGACCTGAAGAACTGATACAATGTATGTGAAGCATGAATAGAAAAGCCAATTCCTCCTCTCTGATTATCTCAGAATATTGAGCTAAAACATTCAAATATTATATAACTCAAGCATGCTATATAGGGGTACTTGAGCTCTTCTTATGATAGAAGAGGACTGAAAATATAGTTTATAGATTTGTTCTCCTACCTCGCCTCCACCCTTCTATACACATGTAAAAGATAGATGGACTTTTTGTTTCTTGAATCTGGCTAGTTATAAAATCACCAAGGGGATTTAAATAAAAACATGCTTCTTACTCTTAACCAAGAAGGTATTTTGAAGTCCTTAAGATAAAAAGGATCCACAACTACCCCTTTTTCAAAGCACTCTTACCTACTAACCTTTGATAGTCAGCTTGAACTGAAGGCCACTGAATTAACTCTCTGGCCTAAATTTATAAAGCAAATCTTGTAATATTTTGCATTTAAGTTAAGGACAGCCCCACATGGACACCTGTACTGTTATTTGGGGCAGCTCTACAACATTTGGGGGCCTCACTAACAATCAAGGCTGAGCTCAACTTGGGGTTATTGCCTTCCAGGGAAATTCTTTTCAACTTTGATCGGGTACTGCTCCCATGAGAACTTAATTTCTTTTTAAGTCATTCCTGGATTTCTCCCTGTAATGTTCTGCCATCAGTACTTGCTATAATGGTCAGTGATATGGTGTGTTTTCTTAGGATATAAGTCACTGTACAACCTGGTATTTCAGCAATGCTTAGAACACATGCAGTAAAGCTCCACACAAGCCACAAATCCAACTGGAGCACAACGTACCAGCTGCTAGGGTTTGAGAAGTGATAGAGTTTTAGCTAGACCTTAAAAATCTTAAAATTGGAAATTATTTAAAAAGACAAAAGTTGAAACAAGGGAAATAATAAAGCTCCCTGTTCTAGGAAGGGATGAGATTATTGATCTTTTGACTCTGTGAAGGAAGAAGCTAGTTGATCTGTACCCTCATGTGATGGTATAAGCTGATAGATTAAAGGAAGTCAGAAGCCTCTGGAAATGGTATGGTCCATGATCACAACTCAGTCAGTCACTGAGTAGAGGACTAGCTTTCTTAAAGCCTTTTTATATGTCAATGTTCCACTTCCATAATCTTATTCCACCCGCATCTGAGGTAACCAAAATTATCCACAGTTGACCTGTTGTATTTATTACATTTGTTATTGCTGAGACCAAATACCTGACACAAAGTGACTTAAAAGAAGAAAGACTGTTTTTAATATTTTTTTTCTTTTTCAAACTAACAATGGAAATTTTAGGTACTTACTATGTTCACTGTGGCCCACCAAACACTTTATATAGAGTAACTCAAATCCCCCGAACTTTCTTGTATAATTTTCCCATTAGATAATGAAGATTCTGTAGATAAATCATTTGCAAAGTTTTGCAAATTAGTGGCAGAGATGAGCTACAAACCCACATTTCCCCATCAAGAGACATTTCAAGGTGTCAGAGCCTTAGAGATGGGAGAGCAAGGGCTAGAAAGTAGACAGTATTATATGTAAATCATTCCACCAGGCTAACTCCTCATTCATTGATTTATCAGACATTAATTGAATTTCTGCTATTTGTCAGGAGCTAGGCTAGTCAGAAAGAACATAACTATGGCCTCAAATCTATATCTGAGCAGATTCATAAGGGAAAAAAGTGGTCATAAATTACTCAAATAAAAGAAAATAATAAACACCCCAAGAAAGCCAGCAGAGAGGTCATCAAAGGTTGGAGGAAGAGTTCATGACTTTTATTTGGAAAAGCAATTCTAAAGGAGAAAGTGGCATATTAGACATTTCACTATTAAAGGAAGAGTAAGCTTTGGATACCAGCAATGGGGAATGGGAGGTACCTAGAGATGAATAAGGGTAAGCCCTTGATGAGCCTTAGCTTATCCGAGACCCCCTGAGTGAATGACATGGAGCCTGATCAATGCAAGGAACCTGAGGATTTTTATTTCAATGCAATGAGGCCATCCTGACCCTCAGGAAAGGAGGAGGCCCTGTACAGCTTGTTCAGTGAGCTTTTATACAATTTTCAGGGCAGCAGCCATTAGACACAATGTGATTGGCAGAACAGTGTGACTTTTTAAACTGATTGGCCTTTAGGGAATGAGGTGGCAAGGTAATCCCCAGGTAAAGGTCTGTCCCAAGAAACAGGAACACTTGGAAACTAACTGTTCAATCACATGAGCCAATATGAAGCATTTCATATTCAAACAATGTGTAATTCCACTATGGTTAAGAAGCTATTTGACTTTCTTAGAGCAAAATGAGCAAGAGTTAATTAAGACTCAGGCAAACTTGTCCTTATATCTCAGAAACTTAAAGCTATGGGGTTAAGCCTCAGATTAACAGACAGACAAAATGTTTAGATAGCGGCCCTTTTCAGAAAAAACTGGGGACGTACATTGGCATAAAGCAAGAGAGAGTTTAAAGCATATTCACCCACAATGTACACTAGCAACTTTTATAATCTCAGTGATCCTACCCTGCTGTCTACTGGCTAATATATTCTACAGGGACTTCAATGGATCCAAGAGAATTTCACAGGAAGTGGAAAACACTAGAATTACTGGTAATTCCATTGTCCACTTTGAATCCTCCAAGGAACTAAAATACAAATTTTTGTTTTGCTTTATTTTATCTTGTGGTTTTGTTTTTTGTTTTTGTTTTTTGATTTAGGAAAGGGATTCCTCTCACTCCTTCCCCCGACTCCCAACTTCTGCATAATTGTTGGCCTAGATTGTATTTCTTTTTCCATTATTATTATTATTATTATTATTATTATTATTATTATTATTATTATTATTAGCCATTATGGTCTTGAAACCATTTCACTGCTGTGGTTGTCAGTATTATTATTGCTGCAGTGTCTCCTTTACCGAAAGTCAGCATCATGGCATAGGAGCAGACAGGTTGGATTTGGAGCCAGACCATGCTTCTCAATGTCTTCATGAGAACAAAGCGCTGAGAGAAAGCAGAAAAGTTAGCTCAAGTTTGTTGTGCCAGTGTACCTGTTGCCAGAGATCACTTAATTTTCTAGAAATTTTACATTATCCCCTTGGACCAACTCACATCTCTCTGGGGAATGGGATAATTGTCTCATCTCTCTTTACCTTTTGTCATCTGGATTGCTACTTCAAAAATGAAAACAAAAAGTAGTCTGTTTGCTGGTATGATAGCAGATGATTTCTAAATGATATGTTCTGTTTAACAGCACTGTTGATTCTAAGAATGCACCACTACCATGTCATGAATCTTTGAATTTCAGGCACAAAAATAGGGGAAGAAGACACCGTGTCACCACATTACACAACTGCCAGTAACTTCCTAGGCAACTCTTTACAACAGTGACACTCTAGCTCTGATGTTGTAACAGGCTAGAATGATTGCCTATTTCAGGAAAGGGTGGAGTTACTCAATTCCCAGGAAGTCTTTATAACAAAACAAATAAGTCATATTACTTCAAGTATGATTTAGAATTTCCTCAGTGTCACAAAGCCAGTTCATATGAACATCAGATAAGAACTCATTCTTCCTCAATTTTGTGGCCCCCAAAATAAACTTAGTGTTTAACCCACTTTTATTCATGCTATGTTTTCTGTATTTCATAAAATTAGGACATTAAAAATTGTTAGTGTTTGTAAGTGACTACTTAATCCTGCTATCATGTGTTTGAGTAAATATTTAATATATTATCCTTGACTGATGGGTTAGCAAATAAAGACAGGGTAGTGATAAATGATTGTCAGAGTTGGATGATGTCAAATAAGTATTGGCAGCTACACAACAACTATACTTTCTATTATCGCTGTGTTATGAACATGCTTCAGCTTACTTTATCTCAGATTTATTCTTTTTATGCAGGTCATTCTTGAGTTAAGGATTTCCTTCTTATTGTGTCATGGTCTGTCATCAGGGCTATTACTGTAATATTTTCAGCTATAACACAACATCTTCTATACTCCTTATTTACTTCTCCTATAACCTTCATGTTTGCATAATACATATGTGCATGATTCTCTCTCCCTCTCCCTCCCCCCTCTCTCTGTGCAAATAACCTGAACTATATAAAACTTTGGGAGCACGATTTTATAATTTATCCCTGCCCCTTCATGCATCTTATATTGTGCTAGCAGCAAAGTGGCTTCTCGACAAATGTTAGATGGCATGAAAAACAAAGAGAAGAAAACTTCCTAGGAGCAAAAGAACTTTATCTCTGTCTGTATATTCCTCTGCTAACAAAAACTGAAAGGAATCTATTACCCCTTTCTGAAGGAGAGGAAAAAAAGCATATAGTGTTAGGCAGGAAATCAGCATGACCTGCTTAATTCCCAGAGCTGAAACTATTCTTTCCAACATAGTGAGATAAAATGCATGTTTGCTATCCCATGACAAATATATATATATATATATATATATATATATATATATGCATATATATATATATATATATATATAGAGAGAGAGAGAGAGAGAGAGAGAGAAAGAGAGAGTTAACAAACATAAAGAGAGGGAAAAATGCAAAGAAAGAATAAGCACAAAAGAGAAGTTGGAATTCTCATGCATAAGGTTAATAGGAGAAAGAGAATTTTGAGAGACAGATAAAAATGGAACAAGAACCAACTTAGTGTCCACAAAAGTGTAAAGTGTGTCCTACATATGGCGCAAAAGATAAAGGTATTTTCTACCTTGTCTTACAATCAGAATTCGATCCCTAGTGCCTATTTGATGGCAGGAAATATCCAACTCCCATAAATTGTACTGATATCCTCTGATTGATTCAAGTAGTCTGTGATCTACACATGTGTGTATGTGTGCACATGTGCCCATGCCTACACAATATTGGAATGTAAGCAGGAAAAGAAAGTATAAAGAATAGAAGATGGTGGTGGTGTGTGACCAGAGAACGTAACTGAACTTGTGATTACTGGACGAGCATGCTGCCAGAGCTGAGAGATTGGTATAAACAAGAACATAGATCTTATGAAGAGGTAAACTGACTGAGGGCATGTGTCATAACTAAGAGAAGGACACTGGAAGGGAAGTTCCTGGGGTGCTTAGATGCCTGGCCTAGAACGGTGCACAGCCTACATAGCTTGGGCAATCAGACAACATTAAAGCTAAAAAATAAAGCAGGAAGAAGAGCGAACAGAGCTCTCTGCTATCCCTAATCTCCAACGGTAAAATTTATGCAGAGTTTACTCTAAGCTGACAAGAATTCACAGATGGTGAGAGTCACAAGGGTTCAGATGGCACTTCCATAGCTAGCAATGTAGGAACCTATGATATATCACTTTAAATGTCAAACATGGGAAACAAGGATAATTGCAAGCATTAGTCCAAGACGTGCTTGGATTTAGACAAACTGTATTTCTCTCCTTAAGATTATTCAAAGTGGTCGAGTATAAAAAAAAAACTGCTAAACTCTAAGATAATCTTGTGAAAATGGTGCAGATGATTAATTTACAAGCTTCTTAATGCATATGCATGATGGAAGGTGTTTTCGGGATTATATGATTTGGCAAAAGAGGTACATATCATTTATGGTATTTCAATTGCACTCTGTTGAATTTTCTTGAATTCTCAGTCTTAACTTGACTCTCAAAGCTATCATACATATGGCTGTACAAATACTCTCACATTGTAAACAATACATCTGAACATGTGGTGAAGAGATCCAGGAACTGGCCTTTTTATATGACATTATCACTGGTTGCAGCAGTTAACCAGCTGTCCCTACTGCTTCCATAGTACTTTGTCTACCATTCAACTGCTCTTAGATAAATTCTTTTCAGGAACTGAGGAAAGAGTGAAAATTACTAATGCTTGAGTACTTACTAATTGATGAAAGATTCTTCTAGTCCTTGTACACTATAATGAGGTTACAAATGTTAGAACCACAGTTTAGGGGAGCAAAGGAGTTGCATGGCAGGGTTACTGTTCTAATTACAGAATAATATTGTGGTGATTACTTCATCTTTGGGGTTTTACAGATGTGGAGAATGTCTTGCAGAGGTGAGTATGCAAGAAGGATAACCCGAACTTCAGCCCATCATCTGACAGGGAGTTTCTTCTTTCCCTTTGGGGATAGCACGGGTGATACCTTCAATCTTTTCATTAATTTACTTATTTGTTCACTTTACACCCCAATCTCAGCACCCCTCCTCCCAGTGCCCCCTCACACAGTCCCTTCCCCATCCCCTTCCCCTTCTCCTCTGAGAACGAGAAGGCTCCCAGCCCCTGAGTATCACCTGACCCTGGCACATCAAGTCACTGAAGGACTAGGTTCATCCCTTTCTCACTGAGGCCAGACAAAGCAGTTTAGTTAGGGGAACAGGATCTACAGGCAGGCAACAGATTCAGGGACAGCCCCTGCTGCAGTTGTTGAGGAACTCACACTTGAAGACCAAGCTGGACATATGCTACATATGTGCGGGGTTCAAAGTCCTGCCCATGTTCGCTCTTTTCTTTGTTTCAGTCTAAATGGATGAGTTTGAAGTTGGGACAGTCATTGATTGGCGATTCCTTCAATCTCTGCTCCATTTCTGTCCCTGTGCTTCTTGCAGACAGGACAAATCTTGGGTTAAAAGTTTTGCGAGTGGGTTGGCGTCTTTTTCTCTCCATTGAGGGATCCTAGTTGGCTAAAGGAGGTGTTCAGTTCAAGTTCCATACCCCTCACTGCTAGGAGCTCTTACCTGAAGCTAAAGTCACTCTCATAGACTCCTGGGAGCATCTCCCGTGGCAAGTGTCTGGAACATTACTGAGATGCACATCTCTGCCCGTCAGCTGCCGATATCGATCCCTAGTCCTTTCTCCTGTCTCTCTCCACATCTGCATCTCCCTAGTAAATTTTGTTTTTTCCCTCTAACAAACTCATATTCTAAACACATATGTATTTTTAGAGAGGTCCTTATTTACTAGTCATAAATCATGATAAGGAGAAATAAAACAAGCACATTAACCATTAAAACAAAAAATACACCCATCTTATTTGCAAGCAAACCATGCCCTACAAAATAGTGGTCCCTCCCTGTGCCATTCTGGGGATATCATACTTGAGCTCAGAGGGAGTTTTCTAGTGGTTAATCTGCTCCCTGAAAGGCACAATCAGACAGACCCTAATTCAGTGAATGGTAGAAAGGAGGCTCCCTACACTTAGCAGTGCTGCTCTCAGGCCACAGCCCATGCTGCAGAAGATGAAGAAGAGTAAAGACTCAGCAGGACCCCGCAGTGAGCTGAGCATAGCATTAAGCAGAGATTCATCCCCACAGTTTATTTCAAAAGTGCTTTTTGCAAATAGTAAGTTTCTCCAGCATGTGTTTCCCACTGGGGAGCCATAGACTTCTCCAGAAGATTCAGGGTTGCTAGTTTAAAGGTCAAAATGACTGAATCTGAGCTATTAGTGCTCACTGCCTTACTTCCCCTCAACAGGAATGAAAAGAGATTCCTGAGAAGCCTGACAATTATGCAGTAAGTCTGTACAGGAGAGCCTGGTGCTTTACAGAGAAAGCCATTTGTAGCAGCTTTGTGTGTCAGTGACAAGTAAATGCTCAGTTTGCAAATGGGAGGTAAATTAGACTTGTTATGTTTGGGGTTGATAAACCAATAAATTAAAGCTGTCAACAGATGCCTCAGAGAGTCCATGACAGACCATGTTATTCTGATATAAGCTTATGCTGTATCTCAACTTCCACAGGAGATGAAGAAAGCAACACATATTGTAGAAACGAGGGGAAGTAAACTTATAACTTCTATGTGGATGTTTGAAAATTACATCAAACTGGACAGATTCTTCTACAGGAGTCTGATCAGATACTATTCAGAAGAATCAACTACACAGTGTAAAAGAATAAAATCATCAGATAAGTGAAGCCCCTCCTTTTTCTTTATAAAAACAAAATCCCATGTTCCATTTTGTTGACTTTGCTTTGGTTCTCAGGAGTAAATCTCAAGGACAGAACACATGGCTATGTTAAACATGGCACATTATGTGCTGTTTCCTATTAAAATAGTAATTTCCAGATCTGTTTATACTTAAAATTACATATAGAATATTTATTAATGCATACTATTACACTCTAATTCTCAAACAAAATTTCTAGCAAGAGAGATAATAAAAGCAGAAACATCCATAATTAGAGTCAAAATCAACAAGTGGTTCTTCAGCCTGGTAAACTTTACCATCTTGACATATTCCTATTTTTATGATTTCTCTTGCAAGATCTGCTTTAAACTTTATGATGTCCTTGGTGAAAATAAAACACAAATACAAGTTGGGAGACAATGTTATGGTAGATGTTAAGAGAGACACATACATACAAAATTACACTGCATACCTTTTTCTACCTTTGAGGTCTGAGAACATTAAAGACATTTCCAACCTCATAGAAGGACTTTGTTATTCCTCCCAATACAGCCTCTTAAACATTGAATTCCTCACTTATTTCAAGATACAGCTTGAAATGTCCCTTGAACAGAAAACCTGTTCCTTACAGAGAATCCAAGATGACCTTGAAGAACGGCTTTACCCTATAGACAAAGTTAATTTCTAGCCTTGGGAAAAACAGACCATGTATTTCCATCTTCTTTTTGGGCCATGAGAAGATAGAGAAGCAGGATTTGGGTAAAGAGTCTTGCTTGGTTACCTCTGGTCAGTCATATCTTGTTTGTTATAGGTGACACAGTATTGTTATGTAAGACAAGAACTCAAATTGGCAACCAACTGGCTTTGATTTAATTGCATGTTGTGATAGTTTCTTAGGAGCAAACAATAGGATCCTTTCTCCTAAACACAGGTTTAATTTTCAACAAAACACTTCTCACATAAATACCATGTTGTTTCAAAACCCTTATTGTCATTCCCAGAATTGTTTGCAGCCTTTCAGAAACACATTATTTTATAATTATAATCAACACTATTAGCACAGGACAATTTGTGCCAAAAAGCACATTTACACTCAGACTCAGCACTTAGCACTGTCACAGGAGGGACCATCTTCATTTTCATAGAAATCAATGAAAGTCACATACAATGCCTTTGAAACCTTCAATTTCGAGATGGTAAGGGAGTTGCTGACCTTGTCCACAGGATTCTCCAGTTAGTGAGAGAATCATCCCCCACTACCCCCGAGCAGAAAAAAGCCCAGACAGTTCAACAGTGTATTGTGTGGTAAAAAATTAGCAGTCCTGGATATCTGGCTTACTTGGATTTTAATCTTCCAATTGGAGAATTTGCTCTTTGCTCTCAGTTTCATTGTATGGGAAATGACAGTGTGGCTAAGAGTTGCATCAGAAGTCAATTTTTGGAATTAAACTAAAACAGTCTCATGTATGTATCAAATATTTGGCAGACAGAATTTATTATGATGATTATTAATACATTATAAGTTATAGGATACAGGACAAGTTATCTATTCTCTCTGAGCACCCATTTCTGCATTTTGGCTAAGTGAACTCTATCAAGATGGTATTGCCTATACCTGAGCCTCTGGAACTTCAGGGACTATGTAACCATCACAAACATAAAAGAAGAACTGGAATTGCATATCCCTTTCCACCCTGAAGGACATGCCCAGGGCATTCGGCTTGACTTCGTTAAAATTAACAATGTTTGGACTTTGTTCATTATAAACTCTGGAAACAGGAACATTTGACTCTGTGTCTTCAGAGCACTGACCCTCCTTGCCTCTTTTTCTATTTTTTCTTAGAGATGACTCATTGGCTGAGATCATATGCATGGGGTCTCTTGCTTTAGGAGGTTTACAGGATCCTAGCCCACTAAATTAACTTCATGCCAGGCTTGATCTTTCTCATTCTGGCATGTGACCCTTATAGAAGGTAAATTAAGAGCTATACTGAATCTCCCCAGAATGATTTCTTTTGTCCTCATAGTAGCCTAGTCATGTACTGTAGAATGACTCTCAAGGCCTAGGTAAGCAAACTGAAATTGGTATGTAAACATCTTCCAAATTACCATGAGAAGATATCAAACCAATATCACCTCTTTGACTTTTCTAGAAGAATCGTTAAGTACAGAAGGCACTTTAATATATCCTTCAAAATTTTGCACTCTCCTTCTTTAGTAAGAATGAGAATATAAAGACAGAAACAGCTGGTCCTATTAGTCTCCTTGTTTGCTTGGGTGCATTAGCATAAGTGGGAGCCTCCTGGAAAAGAGTTTATTCCATCAGAAAAGAGAGCTGAATGGGGTGGGTGGGGGGACTTAGTCCATAGTTACAGAGGAAATTATCAACTCCAAAAACTGTCTTCATAGTTCACAGTGCCTCTGTCAGCTCCTCAAAGTTCTCGCTTTGAATCCTCATAATAGCAAACAATAAATAAATAAAAATACAGAACACTGGTATTCATATCTTGACATAAAAGGAAAGAAAACAGTAGTGAAACTATTTGATGAAGTCAGCTGGATATTTAGTTTTTCCCATTTAATGCCTTGTGTACTTTGGATGTGTTAAGAAAAAATTTAAAGCCTTTATTTTCTAATGTAATTTTGTGAATGTTCCTCAAATTGGTATAGCATGCAGAATTTAATCAAATATCATATATAAATTAGCTGAATAGGATTTTAAAGTAGCCAGTAGAGAAAACTATTGTTAGAACCACCCCCTCCCAAAACACACACCTTCTACAAATTTTTAGAATACGTGGCATCAAGCAACCAAGTGAAGAAGGAATTTGAAACATCTATACAAGTAACAGACAAGGAATGCCAAAGCTGTGGAAACTAAGTTGACAGCTAAGATCCCGTATGACGTTACATTCTTAACTGGGAAGTATCGAGGACAACAGCACACCATGAAAACATGCATTAAGGATCCACCAGTTCTTCACTTAAGAGGTATTATCTGTTTACTTTGTCAAGCATGATGCTCAACACCAGGGAAGCAAAGGTGATAGTTAAGGTATGGCCCCAGCCTCCCAACTTCCCACTCGGGTGCCTAGGAACATATATGAGGACTGTCTCAAGTCCATGCATGAGGTTCTAGTGATTTCTAATGATTTCTCAAAAGGCTGTAGAATCAAAGAGGAAGCTAGGGCAACACATATGAATAGAAGCTAAGTCAAAAAGAAACTATCTACTTTAGTCATAGGGATTGCCGTTGTCCTACAGACTGGGAAAACAAATGTGACCTAAATGTTGTCATTGAAAAGGCTACTCAGTGCTTCTCTCTGACTAGCCATAAGAAAGCCAAGAAGGAGACTCATCCACAGAGCCACCCTTTAACGTTATATTTGTTAGTTTGTTATGGCCTAAAAATAAATACATGAGCTTCATTTTTTTCTCAGGGTGACTAGCTCTCAGACAGATGAAGCCCAAGTCACATAACTGATATGATCTGAAAATGAGTTTAGGATTATCCAGTAGTCACACTATCTAAAATTCCAGATTTCTAGAATTAAGCCTGGAATACACAGCTAAAACTTTTATTTTCTTTTTTTCATTCCTTTCTTTTGTCTATATTTCTTTCTTTTGATTAACCTCATTGTTCCTATATATTTTGTTGAAAGCTCCCCAAGCCCTTTATGGAAAGAATTGTTATAAATAAACCACTCTGTGCATAATGCATGCATGCATATGTATTTGCTTGATGACTCACGGTTTAAGTTGAAAAACCCTGACTGGCACTAACCACATAGAGAACTGTGGCAGTTTCACTTCTTCTTCTTTTTCTTTTTTTTCCTAGCTTGGAGCATGAAGCAATGGGCTAGAGTGCACAGGAGTTTCTCTGAGAGGGAAGGAGCACAGACTGTTGCCTTGCCTCTTGTATGCTATTTGGCTGATTGACAAGACATTTACTGTATTAGAATTTGGGTTTTATATCAGAAAAATAGGGAGATTCTTGATCTCCTGTTTCACATGACTAGCAAGAGACAAATAATTAGTTGGCTATCTTTGAATTTGAATGGAATTTCAAAAATTGTAGGCATCCTAATTAATACTAAGAATTCCATTATCTTTCAAGCATATTGTTTAAAATAGTTGTGAAGAATACATACCAGGGCTGGTTTTCTTTTGTCTTCTTTCATTGTTCTGCATATCAAAAGCTCCTGAAATGCCAGTTCCATCTATGCCTGGCATATTTCAGTTACAATAAAACAACTCCACCTTTATCCATCTGGTCACAAACAGCAAGTTTTACTTCTTTTCCAAGGTCAGAACACATTCTATTACAAGTAGATAGCATACTATCTCTATGTATTAACCTTCTAATGGACATTTGGGTTGCTTCCATAATTTGAATATGATGAATAGTGTCATAATGGACAAGGAAATCTAATTTACTTATGTGTTTGTTTGTCTAGAAATTTTTTTGTTAGATCTTGTAAGAGTTCTACTTTGGTTTCCTTTATCAAGAAACCTCCATACTTTTCAGAATTGGCTCAACTATTTAATGCCCCATCAAAAATATAGAACTGCTCTGTGCTCTATTTTTTCCTTAACCTTTAACACATGTACAGTTACATATATGCACACACACACACACACACACACACACACACACTGTGCAATGCCATTATATATTGAGTGTTCATGCTGACTGGAATAAGGTAAAAGCAGAAATGTGTACTCCCATCATTTATCTATCTCACAAAGCATGTCCAGCAATGGGAATGATAAAGGGAAAGGATATTAAACCTTTCTGCCTCCCTGAAAGGTTCTACAAGTCCTTCAGAGAGTATCCTTGCTGAGAAAGAACATCAATTGAAGCATATGTAGTCTTGCCATTCTGCTATGTGAGCCACTATGATTCTAAAATAATCGAAATGACAAAGTTATGATTTCTGTTCCTGCACTCTTCTCCACTTTTCTCTCCTGATTAAAAACATTTCTATCAACCAAATTATTTTTAACACTGACTCTGTGACATCCATAACTTAGTAGGTAATAACTTAAGAATGACGTGTAGTGAAAATGTGACAGAGTATATTTTACACAATTTCTTGAAAAATTGTAGTTAAATATGGGCATTCTTAGCATATCTCTAACAATCTTATTTATGATTCAAGTTTATAGTCAAGGCATGAAAAATGATAACTGAATTTATAAAAATAAAAGTATATTAGGAATTTTTATTTAATAAATATAGCATTCTAAGGAAGGGCCAGGATATCTGTGAGCATGTACCAATCATATTTTTTTATAAAATTAGATAAAAAAAATGACATAAAATGGAAGATAAAATTGGAATGAGGGCCTCTCAAAAAGAGCCATTTAAACTGCATTCAGTAGAAAAAAGGGAACGTAAGCAAACACTCAGTTCAGTTTAAACTATCAAAACTCTTCTAAGGTAACTGAAACACAATACATGATATGGCTTATATTCAAAAGCCTCAGGGAAGAATGATTCTCCTTTCTGTTCTCATTGGGCCTTAGCCTCTTCTCCTTCAGTTTAATAAGATAAAGGTAAACTTTCTTGATTGTGATCCTTTGTCTGAGTTAGTTAATTCATATACCTGAAAAGTAAGGAATTTCATCACAGTGTTACTTTCTTCTGCCCTTTAAGGTCCATGAGGTTGGCAGCCTTGTGCTCCATGGGAGCCATGTCTATAGCAGAACCCCAGCTAACCTGTGGCATTTAACAATTGTAAACAGAATGGGTTTTAGACCCAGAGTTTTGTTCTCCTCAGGTCCAGGTTGCTGCTTCTTGTTCTTCCTCTGCTGTTCCCTCAGGATTCAAGGCTTTTCCATCCAACAGGGCTTTTTTAAGTCTTCTCCAGAAGATGTGCCTCCCCAGAGGATTGTCTTCCCACTCCAGGTAGGTGTTTCTACTAAGAAGGCGATACAATTCCACCTGCTGCCTCAGCAAGGACTTCTCCACCTTCTCAAGGACAATGAAGATGATGCCAGAGCGGTTGCTCAGAAACTGCCATGTCTGAGCAATCTCATATTCAAAGATACACCATCGGCTCTGGATAAAGTGTCTAGACACCACTACAATAACTTTCCGGCTCTTGTGGAAGCCTTCCTGAATGATGTTGGCAGCAATGGCTACACCAGGAATAAAGTCTCTGTAGTGAAGGCAGAGGTGAAAGCTGGGCACTCCTTCTTCTAAATTCTTTACCAGCTCATTTCTCACCCAGTCCTCATTCTGACTCGAGTAGATCACAAACGCATCATAGATGCTTTCTCCTCTGCTGTACTTTTTACAGCCAGCAATAAGAATCAGGTGAAAATAGAAGTGGTATATCAGAAATGCTACAGTGGATACCACAAGCACACTGACCACCGACACACTGATGATGGTTTTGTACATATAACAGGTGGAATTGTTAAAATCCAACACTAGGGAGGCCTTCATCTGTACAGGTGTTGCACATGTCATTTGTTCAACATCCACCAAGAACTGCTTCTGGTCCTTGACCCACTGCAGGAAGTTCTGATGTTCACATACACAAGCAACAGAATTATTAGTAAGATTGAAGAAGGCTAGACTCTTTGGAAAATGTTGCAGTATTCCTTTAGATGCCTCTATGTGATTGAAACTGCAATCAAGAGTGCTGAGGGAATACAGCTGTTTATAATGGGATGGATCCAAAAATAGTAGGTTGTTGTGGCTCATATTTAATAACTGAAGTCTATGGAGTGTGTCAAATACCCCCCAAGATATCTGTTCCAATTGGCATTTAGAAAGATCCAGGAATGTCAAGTTTGTTGTGTTTGTAAAGACATTTGAAAGAATGTTGTCCTTGAAAGAATTGCCAGCCATTTTTAAGATGTTGAGACTGGTCAAGCCAAGAAATATGCCATTGAAATCAATTTTGGTGTTAGTATAAGAAATGTCAAGGTAATGGAGATTTTCAAGGGATAAGAATGCTGAGAATTCTGTGACCTTTTTTAAAGTAGAGTGCTGAAAATCCAGGTATTCCAGCTCTTCTAGACCCATAAAGTTGGCACTCATAATGATGACACCATTGAAGCTGAGGTCTAAATGTCTCAGGCTGTTTGTTCCCAAATCAGAAGCAGAACAGCAACCACTAAAGCTCAGGGCATTTCTACTAAGATCTAGATATCTGAGACTTGGCAGAGACACTTTTCTAAAACTGATAGTCCCTTTGTTGGTAGTTAAGGTGAATCTTTTAAGAAAGGATAGTTTCAGAGTTGGAAACTCCTTAAGTTGACATCTAACAGCTGATAAGGATTGCCATTTGAAATGCTCAGGAATATCTTTTAGTTGTTTTAAATATACACCTGCCAGAGACATTGTAGAAACATTTGCCAAGCAATGGAAGTTAATAATATCATCTGAAAAATCATTTATATATGTTAATCTGAACTCATCAATGGTCACATCACATAGTCCTTCCATGACTGAGCGGTCAAAACTTTCCAGATTCCTTTCATTTTTAAATTCTCCCAAGATCAACCGATGGACGTATAAACCAGTCAAGTTTTGAAGGCAAGTTTTCATTACTGTTGAGCTATTAAAATTACCTCTTAAAGTCAGTTCTTGGAGCCTAATTCCCTGAAAAGCTTGGGCTTCAATGAACTCAATTGGATTCAAAGACAGGTCTAAAGAAAGATTGACATGTGGATTTTCACGTAGAAACTGTAAGTCATTAACAGAAATAGTTTTAATATAGTTATTAGAAAGATCCACATGTTCTAGGTTCAACAAATTGGAAAAATATTCAGGTAACTTGGAGGAATGTATGAGATTGTGAGCCACATTGAGCTTCTTTAAGGTTATAAGCTGTCCAATAGGGAAGCTCTCTAGAGAGGCCAATTTTGTCTCCACAGCCACCAGATGCTCTAAACTTGTTAGTCCAGAGAAACTTCCTGGGGAAAAACTCTGGATAGGGTTTCCTGTCAGTATTAAGGTTGAGAGCTGGTGTAAGCCATGCCATGCCTTGTCTTCAATTGTCTCAATTTCACACCTATGGGGAAAAGAGATACCAATTATGTATTTTTGCTTAAAAAACTTTCTAAGAACATAAGACTTTCCACTATACCATGATACAAACAGATGTGATATACCATGTTATTGTGAAGCAGAAACTGTAAATAGCAAAGCAGGCAATGATGGTGTGAACAGGAGAGGAACTCTGAAGATTTGTCATTTTCACATTGGCTACAGTGATGATAAACTATCATACTATGTAGGGTAGCAAATCCATCAGAAGAAAGTCAATTCAAGATCAATAACTGGGGCACATAAAGACAGTTGAAGAGGATATGTGGTAGTCATAGATTAACTTAGGCATTTCTTTCCACACATAGGTATAATTTTACATCTAATGGGTACAGGCAATATGGTTGGTCATTATTTGTTAGTCATGATAAATGACAGGTGAAAGTCAATTTCAAGGGCATAAATAATGACACATACATGTCAAGTGTCAAGAATGGCATTAAATGTTTACAAAACTTTACTCATATATGATGGCTAGGTATTTGAAATCTGTCATTATCACAGGTAAATGTTAATTATTGGGGACATGAGTAAGTTTTATTGAAGAAGAAGAAAATGGGCTAAGAACATTCACATCAAAAGAATTGACCCTCTCTCAGGAGATGAAAGCAGAATGCTTGAGAATAAGGAAGTGGAAATTTCAATGATCAATATGAGCAAATTTGAAGAATATATGAAGTAAACAGTGATCCAAAAGCTGTAGTAGATAGTAGGTATGCCACATGGAGGAGCCACAACATGGTCTCTGTGGCTAGAGGACAACAAGAAAATTGAGGAAAAGTAATATTATCATGTGGCAAGAGTGGGAATGATGTAGAGATTTTCACAAGCTCAATGAAATCTTCTAAATTTTATCCCAAGATAAATGTAGGTTGTACTACATAAAGTTTTCATAGAGACAAGCTAGTGACATAGCTCACATGCAGCCAACAACCAGTGATGCATGACAGACGTCATCACAGATGCATGGCAGATACATTAAGCAAATGAGTCATTTGCAAATCTAACCCAATTACCTTCCCTTACTTTTCCTATTCTCTTTGGAATATTCATAGGTAATAAAATAGTTTTGATATGTGATTTAGTTATTCATTGGTAATTTGACAAAAGGTAAGGGTATATTAAAAAGAATATTGCGAGAGGAAGCCATGTAGCCATGTTTACTCTCCTCTCTTCTTCCATAATTCCAATTCTAAATGAGGAAATAAAGTTTGATTCTTTCTTAAGTTCCCACTTTTGATTATGATTTCATTGTTCATAATCATATACACACACAAACACACATATATATGTGTGTGTATGATGTCTAAATCATATATATATATACATATATATGAATATGGCTGAGTATATGTCATATATATAGCCATATACAACAAATAAGAAAAAAAGGGATATATCTCTGTCTCTATCTCATAATATTGGTCTCATAACTTTAGGGAAATAGAATGATAAAGTGAAAAACTTTGAGCTTTAAAGCATGAGATGTAAGCTTGACTCTAGTTTGGTAAAGTAAGCAATATTGCTGTAGTTAAGTCACTCAGATCCTTCAAAATCCAGTTTTCCTAGATCCAAGAAGTATGTATGTTTCTAGAAAGAAATGACAGCTACCTGGTCTCTAACAAATTATTCTTAGGAGCTCAGTCTAGTTCCTACACATTAATCTCCCTGTGGAAAGGCACAAGAGTAGATTGTGTGCTCTGCTGTAAGGCAAAATATCCTGTGAGCTAAGGGAAGAGGAACTTGCCTTTTTCCTGAGCACACCTCCAAAACCTTTAAGGAATGTTCTTACATTATACCATAGATCAATGCTCAATTATACAGGATGAAAAGCAATGTCCTCTTTATTAAAAAGAGATTATTCTGTTTATTTTTTTACCTGCCTAGCTCAGTTCCCTTCAAATCTCCCTGGGATAACTAAAATGTAGAATTTAATAAAGTGATTATGATAGCATGTTTTCAAAGTCATAAGACTCACTAAATAAATTTAATAACCTTTCATTTAGTAACTTTTCACCATGGAGGGAAGTTTATCATTTTCATTTAATAAGAGTGAAGACTGAAACTCAGGAAAAGTTACATCCAACAGGGCACATGGTTCTAATTGTTGGGGAAAGCACAGGTTCCATTGTGCTTCTCCCAACAGAGCTGTTGCGTTCTCCCTTTGGAATGCTCTATCTATCAAGCCCCTAGTAAAGAATATAAAACATTTTATAGTTTGCTAACATTTTACAGCATTGTCTGTTCTGACATACCATACTCTTGATCTTTCTCAAGAAATTTTAGAACAAAAACATATGTGAAACATTTCTGTAGCTTTATGAACATGGCAGAGAAGAGGTTCATTATCTCTTTCAACATTTAAGGATGCCCCTGATCATTACAGCCCATTGATGTAAAGCTAAAGCAGAACTGGAAGCTTTTCTCCCTGATAGCTAGCTTTCAGCAGAAAGGTGTCATGAAGCTGGTGTGGGAGAAAAATCATTACTGATCTCTTCCAGCTATGAGCCATATGAACTATAACATGGGCCTGCCAAGCAACATGTGTCTAGTGGTGAAAAGCTGTCATAACTATTCTAGGGTTAACAAACCTTTCTTGGATTAGATTTTTGTCCCAGGAGGCTATCCAAGACTAATAGTGTTAACCTGGTCAACTAGAGAGGTCTATGACCCTGATGTTTTGGGTGCAGAGAGGGGAGTGATTATTGTGATTTAGTTAAATTAGCATGATACCAGACTTCTGTCTAAATAATTACATTTTATACCCATTAACAAATGTCACTTCCATTTATAGTAAATGGTAGTGAATGTGGATATTCTTTGATGAGCAAGATGCTAGAAGCAAAAGATAGTTCTGTGATCACCCCTGAAATGAGCATTCATAACACACCCTCAAAGGGTCAGGGACTATAAAGGAAGAGGAATGTAATGGGAATGAAAGAGCCAAGAGACAGGGAGAGGAGGTGCTCTCTGTGGAGCATCACATAACCTTTGCAAATCTGATGTCATAGAAGTTGTGTTTCCTTGCACTGGACATGCCAGCAGAAATCTACTGATCATGGAGGGGATCATGGGATCATTTCCTCTTTGCTGAAGTTTAGATTATTGGGAAAAGACAGCCATTAGTTTTAGTTGCTTATCAAATGGTTAACCTCACTAGTCTCCAGTAGGTTGTTCTAAACCTATGGTCACACAGAGAACCTAGTTACAATCAGTGGGTCAAACAATAAACAAGAAGGTATGACTATAAGAGAGTCAGAGCAAACTCAGTGTGGGTGAAGGTAAGAGCAGCGGAACACATTACATAGATGTATGAAATTGTCAAAGAGTAAATTTAACCAATAAAAGATTTAGTTTCCCACCTGAAATATTGTTTAAAAGTTTCTGTGTTCCAACAAATGGTATTTTGCCTTGAATCAGAAAGGAAAATCTTAGTAACTGTTTCTTGCCCAAAGTTGTCGTTTTACTTGAACACTGGTACCTTTCTCCTAAGTTAGTGTATTTCTCATTGCCTGTCTTCATTTCTACTTTCAGCATTTCAGGTATCTTGTGTATGTACTCACATCTCAAAATCTTTCCTGATCTTCTCTCACACATAACAAAACAGCCCCCCTTCTAAAGGACACAATGTGTTGTCCTTATTTTCATATATTTTATTACTTACTGTTGTAAACAACAGTATTAGTATTGGTTAATATTTGTATGATTTGTGCTATGTGCCCAATAACACGGACAAGACATTAACTTATTAATTGATTAAACAGGATTTTATCCTGCTTAATAATTAGGAGTATGGGTATTGTATCTATAAATTCTTCTGTAGCTTAGACATATAACATATAAGACATGGTCTATTAATACCAAATGAAATTGTTTATAATAATGTAGAAGTTAGAACTGCTCTTAGATATTCTTATCTTGCTGCCCACCAAACTGCAACCAGGTAAATAAAAGTAGCTTCTCCAAGGATTTACAGCAAAATTTAAGGCTACTGAATAGATGAGGGAAGGAAGTTTAGTTAGAACCATCTAAGTTTTATGAGCCAAGAATGCAATGATATAAAAATAACTACTCCACATTCTGCAGTGTATAAAAACTCATTTGTTACCTGGATAAATCCAGCCACTGAAGTTCAGAGAAATTGGAGAAGCTATAGCTTCCTAAGATCTTCAAGGGATTGAAGCTCAGATCTATGTTCTTGGTTGAATCAGGGATGGCATCCGGGATTTTGCTGAGATTCTGATCCATGCATTGGTAGGTAACATTAGGAGCTACCTGTAAATATCATACAATAAATGATATATTTTCAATTGTCTGTGTTCTGACTCCTCTCCAAAGACGAATAATGGGGTGATAAAATTCTCAAACATACATGCCAGTCAATGTACCATCCACCTATCCATTCATTCATCATGATTTATTTTGTTTGAAACAAGCTTCCAAATAGCCCAGTCTGGCATTAAATTAGCTATACAGTCAAAGATAACATTGAACTCCCAATCTACCTGCTTCTACCACACAAGTGCTGGCATTCCAGGACATGTTATCACATCCATCCTTCTCCATTCATTTATCTGCCACTTTATGTTCACAAAATGTATTATTCTACATATCAGGAAAAAAAAATCCCCTGCATTCTCAATGTGTAGCATTTTACTACAACAAAATTATAATTAAATGAGAAACAATAGAATCAGGTGTTAAATGACTCTCAAATCTGAAAACCTTGGTTTTATAACAAGTGTTCTATGCCACTTGGTGCAAAGTACATTTTTTAAATTACTATCCTTTTGAATTATAATTTTATCACTACCTCTTTCTTTTTCCTCTTTTCAAGCTCTTTCTTACTCCACTTTCTTTGCTGTTTTTCAAATCCATGGTGCCTTTTTTCATTAATTGTTGATATATATGTATATATTTATGAATATGCATATAAATATAGTCATATATATATACATACATACATACATACATGTAAAACCTGTTCAGTTTGTGTAATATTATGCATATATATGTTTTCAGGGATGATCATTTGGTATTTGGTAACCAGTTGGTGTGGTCTTCCCTGGGGAAGACTACTTCTACCCCGCAATAAACAGAGGTCATTACAGGAAATCACAACCAATCAAAATGCAGAATTCTGGAGCCCAGTACTGAGGGAAACATTTACAATACAACTCCCATACATACAGATCAGGGATCACTGCAGCAGAGGAGGCTGAAAGATTATGAGTCAAAAGGTCACGAACTTTACTGTGATACTGTGTTTCCTAATGTCAAAAGCTACACCCATAAAGTCTCACTAACATGACTGCCTTTTGTAAGAGGACAACAACTAGACATGCTACCATGGATGGAGTAAAAAGCCCAGGAGTCTTTAAATCTATGCAAAGAACTACGGCATACTGAGTGTGAGACAAAGCTTTTTTGTTGTCTGCAGGTTTGATTTTATAATATCATCTGCGAACCTCACCAGTTTTATATAAAATACATGTATGCTTGTACATAGTTTTATGTAAAATTATTGTCATTCTAATTAATTATTTTCATTAAAAACAGCTACATGGAGAGTACCAGTAAAGATGTACAGATGTTTCCTAGCTACTGCCTTATTTTTGACAATTGCTTTTTGTTAGGCTCATTGACTTTCCAAGTTCGGTACTGGAATCAGAGGCAGTTTTAGAATGCATGGATTCCAGTGGTGGAAAATTGTACTCAGGTTCAATTGCTTTCTCTATCATAGTCTCTATCTAATTTTTCTGTTTTCTTGCATCTATCATGAACCCTATACCATAATGTTTCATATAATGTCATAATTATGTGATTTCATCTGGCAACATGCTTTGTTTAACCCAGTGAGTTTTGCTTTCTCTTATTTAAAAGCAATAGAATTCTCAAAGGGCTAAATGAGATCAGAGCTTATCTCAAAGCTTCCATTAATTAAAGTGATAAATATTAATGTTAATTATCACTGGCTCCTATTGATTCCTTGCTGCATATTAGCATTTATTTACATCTTATGTATTTCATACTAATCTTCAAAAAGTCCTACAAAGACAAAGAAAATAAAAGAGATTGGGTAATACACATGTAGTTAGAGGATTCATACATACACAGGCTCCTTCACACATGTCTACCTAATGGATCATAGGATCCCTGAAGGCATTATATCTAAGAGAGTAAGGTGGCAGACAGAAATTCTCTCACCCTCTTTTATTTCCTTCACAGGTTTTGAAGACCAGGCAAATCTATTGCCTATATAATTATTTTCCAGATGCTTTTCATTTGATCAATTGAACCATGAGCATTGATGCTCGAATGATTTTTGTTTGCTATTTGTCTTCAAGGCTCAGAAAGGTACATGGTGACCTCTCAATGCTCAGTAGGCATTTGTTGGATGAATGAATGATAAATATTGTGTCATTGATGGGACAATGGCCCGTTTAAGCCAAATTGTAGGCATTTTTCTCCTAAAGGCCATGGGCAGTATAAAAACACATGTTACAGAATTCCTGATGCCACTCCACTCGTAGAAACAGCTAACAGAGAAGCAAAATAAATAAGACCTAAAAAAGCTGCAAAGACAGATTCTAGATTCAGAATGGGAAATCTGAGCAAGGAATTGTGTAGAAAAGGAAAAAAATATGTATATCAAAAGGAAAAAAGAACATAAGAGAATAATGAGTGGGAACAAATGTAGACAAACTGGCTAACAGGTATGGAAGGAGAGCCTTATGCCATGGAGAAGTCACAGGCAGACCATGAGGACATCAGATGTTGTCCAGAAGTCATTCTTTCATTGGTTTCACACATACACAACACATACAACTGAAGACCTTTTATGATCTAGGTCAGTGATTCTCAACCTGTAGACTGCAACCCATTTGGGGGTCAAACAATCCATTTACAGGAATTGCATATCAGACATCCTGTATATCAGATACTTACATTATGGTTCAAAATAGTAACAAAATCCTAGTTATGAAGTAACAACAAAAGTAATTTTATGGTTGGGGGTCACCACAACCTGATGAACTGTATGAAATGTTCTCAGTGTTAAGAAGGTTGAGAACCACTGAGAGGCATTGGTGGCATGCTGACAAACCCAGCAGTAATCCCACCTTCTTGTGCATTCTACACAAAGGGGAGTATAAATGGTGGAAAAATAAAAGACAAAAGTGCAAAATGATATGATCAATGAAAGAACATATGGAGAAGCGAAAGGAAAAAATCTACATGAGGTAATCAAGAAAAGTCACCCTGAGGAGACATTCACACAGAGATCTACTTAAAATGAAAAAAATAAATCCTGAAATCAAAGTGCCACATTACAGTACTGTAGCTATAAGCCACACACAGCTATGAAACATGCAACATGCATAGGATAAATCAAAATGTAGAGTAAATCAAAAATATTACTGAATGTCTAATTCTCTTCATCAAAAATTGAATATAAAATATCTTCATAATTGTGTAACTATGTGGTAGGATTTTCCCCTAATAAACATTACAAGAAACTAATCACTGATTAAGTAGTTTGGATTTCCGGGTCAGGAAGAGGAAGAGGGAGCCAGGAGAGTCCATTTTGGATGGTGTAGAGCATGAAGACACAATGTAGGTTGCCGGAGGCTGTTGATTCAAGTGGTGGATCCACCAGGATCTGCCACTGGAGGGCTTCCTTTTTATTTTTTTAATAGGTTATTTTATTTATTTACATTTCCAATGTTATCCCCCTTCCCAGTTTCCCCTCCACAATCCCCCCTACCACTCCTCCCTTCCCCTACCTCTATGAGGGTGCTCCCAACCTGCCCACCCACTCCTGCCTCAGCGGCCGGCCTAGTGTTCCCCTGTCCTGGGGCTTCAATTCTCCATAGGACCAAGAGGCTCCCCGACTGGAAGAATTTTAACATAGATTAGTTTACAAAATTAGGATGCTAGGTTGTTCGCCCGTTGATTCTAAACTAAGGTTCTGTGGTGTTTTCCTTCACGGGAGACTTAACTGGGTTCCAGAGAGCAATATAAATGGTAGCAAAGCCAGAGCACAGTGTGTAAGGCTATACCCTAGCTAGCTGCAGGAATTTGGAAGCATGAGGCATGCGTGGCAACAGCCAGCCATAGGAACTTAGCGAGCCTGGTGGAGAGAGCAATTTTGGAGCTCTGGAAAGGCAGAGCCAGCGTGGGTGAGACAGGCCTTGGCTAAAAGAAAGAATGTGGTTTCCGCCTATCTGCAGGGCCAGAGACAAAGTGGAGGCCAGGGCTTAGCCAGCGTTAGGGTAGAGTGCTTTTTATTAAATTTCACAATACATAATTGTATTTGATTACTTAAAAAATAACTGAAACTAATTTCATCCTTTTTTAAAATTTTTTCAATTTGATCAATAGTGAAGTTTTAAACTATATACGGGGATTCCATAATTTTAGCATCTTGAGCCCTGATCTAGGTGAGGGATGGTGTGGGTAGGTAGGTTAGGCAATGCCAAGGCCCTGTGGGATGAAGTAACCATCATAGTTCTAAAGAGTTATTAAAAGAGTATATAGGAGTCACTTGATAACTTGAAGTCCCTGGACCAATAACAACAAATAAAGGAGAAATTATGTGTGGCTATAGAAAGGACTATAAATTGGGAAACCAGTCAGTAATCACCCTTGAAGACAAATCCCAGGGCACTGAGACCTGACCTGCAGAAGGAACAGGCAAGCTTTGAGAGTTGACAGAGCACACCAGACACCAAGGACAGCAGGATTTTATCTCAGTGTAGCACGGATTGGAAATTCTATCTCTATCAACATAATTGAGGAACCAGAAAGCAAGACACTATTGGGATTGTAACTTCTTTAAGTTAACAATATTTCTCCCATGTGAGCACTATGTGTCTTAACTCAGTGTACCTGTTTTAAGCTTCTGGGCCTACCCACCCTGAATTCCTTCCTTGTTTGCTCAGCTCTATTGTAAGCTTCTAAAGTAATTGCATGGTCTGCACAGGAGGAAAACAAGAATGAGTCATGGGTCAGATTACTCACTCCGCAGTATTCCACAGAAAGGGGAGTGACTGCCTTAGCTCTGTCTCTCTCCTTCCTTCCCTTCCTCCCTCCCTCCCATTTCTTTATCTTCTAGAATTAGTTGCAGAATATGGAAATCGAAGTTAGAAAACTCTTTGGATTTTTGTTTGTTTTGCTGTTTTGTTTTTTTTACTAGAAATTCTTTCATTCAAGAAAATTGTTACATTTATTCATTTGTGTTGTGTGCTCATGCACACATACACCTGCCAAGTCAGTCACTTGCAACTCAGAGGATCATTTTTTTGTTTGTTTGTGTTTGTTTTTCGAGACAGGATTTCTCTGTGTAGCCTTGGCTGTCCTGGAACTCACTCTGTAGACCAGGCTGGCCTTGAATTCAGAAATCCTACTGCCTCTTGACTCCCAAGTGTTGGAATTAAGGCTTGTGCCACCACTTCCTGGCCAGGGGACATCTTAAAGAGGAGATTCTCTGCCTCCAACTTGTGAGGTTTGAGGATTGAACTCAGGTTATCATCAAGCTGGGAAGCCACTGACCTTACCTGCTGAGCTACCACATCATCTCTCAAAGATGCTTCTTAAGAGGCAGAAATGAGTTACCGTCACCTGATTTGGAAAGGGAAGGAATGACCACTAAAAGCTGAGTTGTCAGAGTTCCCACAGAAAGCCCTGATAGTAACAGCCTACTTAACATTTTTCTAGTGATCACAGTCATTCTTTCATCGTGAGAATACTGGCCTCAGAGACGTTCAGTAATTTCTTTAACGTCTCTCAGGCATGTCACAGAACAACGACTTTAAACTAGTTTTACCAATTTCAAGACATTAAATCATGACTCAGACGTCGTAAGTGGAACAAGACACCTCTGGCTGCCTTTTCCTGCTCTGTGTTAACTTTTTGTTGCCACAGCTTCTCAAGTTTTTTTGGTTAGTTTAACTCCTTCGTGCAAAATAAACTAAGCAGAACACACACAGGAAGCTGTGAGCTGAGGACGCTTTTGAGAAACAGGGGAGGCTAGCAGGAAAGGGTACGATCACCTGCGATCAAGACACATACCTCTATGCAAGGGTTGAAGTTTCCCGGTCTCAGGCAGGAGAGGAACAACGCCATGATCAGAGTCCTTGCCAGGAGCAAGGGAGGCACCATCCTGGCATTTTCTGCAACCAGCAGAGGCCGTGAGAAAGCATGACGATCTCTAACTGGGGGCAGTGCTGAGTCCCTGGGACACCTGCCTCTTCTCTCCCAGTGGGTGCCCCTCTGCAAGAACTATCTTCAAAGAGGAAGTGAGAGTGCCAACCTTAGCATTCTCACTTTTGGTTTTGTTCTAAAATCGATCTGCCTTGTTGCGGGAGGGAAGTTAGAAGAGTGAAGAGTAGAACAGGAAGGACAAGGCTTTGCTGACCTGCGGCTGGAGTAACAGCAAGAGGAAGCTGGCTTTCATCCCAGGAAGTCATCTGACCTCTGGGCTTGGTGAAAGCAGGGAACTGGCGTGGAGCAACATCCTCATTCCTTCTTTATTTTCAACAGAGGATGCTTACGAACTGCTCCAACTTTTCCAGAGCACAGAACTAGGAACTGGATTCTTCAGACTAGAGGAACATATTTTCTCACAATGCTGAAGATTAAAACCCAGGATGAAGATATCAGTTGCTATGTCTTGCGTCCTGATCTTTTCTTTTACCTTTGTGTGTAGGTGTTTGTTCATGGGGGTAGGGGGGTGGATATTTCCTCTGTGTGTGTGTGTGTGTATGTGTGTGTGTGTGTGTGTGTGTGTGTGTGTGTGTAAGCCAGAGCTCACTATTGAGTGCCTTCTGCAGTTCTCAGTTCCCAATGGTCTTCTTTTATTATTATTAATTACTACATATTATTAGAAACAGGAACGTAGTGTTTATTCTAAACAGGAAAGCATTCTCAAGGATAGGAGCAGGCTAGTGAGCTGTGGGAGAAACTCAAGAAGCTCCACCATAGTTTTTGGAGCCAAGGTTTCTAACTGAACCTGGTACTAATTCATTGGCTACACTGACTGCTCAGTTAACTTTTGAGATCTCCCACCTGTACCGACTTTATCCAGTGCTGGGATTATAGCTATCAGCATTCAGATTTTTGTTGTTGTTGCTGTTGTTTTCGTTTTTAATTGGTTTGTTTTTATTTGTTTATCTATTTATTTCATTATATTTTTTAATGTAGGTACTGTTTCATTTTTAATGAATCTGCAGGTCTTCATGCATTTGAAACATTTTATCAACTGAGATATCTCCCAGGCCCCTGACCTCTTTTTAAAAATAATAGGTTATATTGTATTAAGGCAGACCCATAAGACATTATTTTTATTATCTCATTAAATTCAAATCATAGGAAGAGGCACTGGGACATGTATTTTCAAATTGCAGACACAGAACCAGTCTACGAATTTCAGGGAGCAGTACGTAATTCTACATGTGACACTGCTGGTGAAGTAACAGTGAAGGGATTAGAAGTTACTGAAGTTCAGGTAGCATGACTAATAACCAGACCATATTGTCCAAATGATTTTACTTCCTGATCCTTACTTTCTGCCTTGTAAATCTGAAAACAGTTTTTACCCTCCCCTTCTTTACGTATTTACATTATTTGACATATATAAATACTAATATTTAGAGTACTTATTCTTAAAAGGTTATGTGATTTCACCTGGATCATCTGTGGATTCTTGGCATATGGAAGCTTCCCAGGGAAACTTCTGATAAGAAGATGAAAATACCAACAGCCTCCAACCTCCATTGAGACTTCAGGGGACCTGACCCACAGTAGCAATCTTCCATCCCCAAATTCTTCTTTTCACCATATAAAACCCAAGCCCCCTGCAAAATGATGTACAGTTTCCACTCCTATGGAGAGACTATGTGCCTTCCCTGTTCTGACTCAAGGATCAATCAGCTCCTGAAGAGAAGGGAAGGATGCATAACATCAGTCAAGTCATACAAGACACCAACTCTCCATTTGCTGCTATGAGAATGAAGCTATAGAGTTGGGGAGATAGCTCATCAATTAAGAGCCATTTCTGCTCTCCTGAAGAAAAGGGGTTTGATTCCCAGCACCCATATGGTGTTCTACAACCTTCTATAATTCCAGTTCCAGGGAATCTATTTCTCACCTCTGGTTCACATGGATACTGCATGTGATATGCATACAAATATGTAGGTTAACACTCACACACACATGAAAATAAAAAATAAAAACTTTAAATAAATAGATGATAATTACATTTATCTTGTGTGGTTGAATTAAATCAACCATAGCATAGATTTTCACTATAGCCCATAAAAGATGACTATGACAGTTATTAAAAATGTGCATAATATAAGGATAATCATACTTCCTCAAAGGTTTGGTGTGAAGCTATTAGAGCCATGTCTGAGGAAAAGCAAGTTCATATAAGTTTCTGATTAATAGAAGTAGGATAAACATCACTGGTCCAGTCGACATCCTCGAGTTATGTCATAAGCACTCAAAGGCAGTTTAGCTAGAACTAAGCTGCAAAAGACTAAATCACCATCAGTCAGGTGCAGATTCTGTCAGCGGTTCCTTTCCAGAGGCTCTATGGAGCTTCTTGGCCACCAGTCTACATACAAGTTTAGTAAAGACCCTGTTTCTAGGGAATAAAGTACAAAGTCATAGTAAGACATCCAAGTCCTCCTATCCTTCACATGCAGATACATGAATCTAAATACACACATGGGAATATAATACACACAATCAATCAATCAATTTAAAGGACAAAATCAAAATCTAGTTTTTCAAAGTTAATTCCTTCCTCATCCATTTATCTCCTGACACAGTTAGAAGTTGTGCCAAACACTAGAAACTTCAAATATAAAATAATTTTAAAATGTAATTCCTCATTTTACCCATCATTGACTATGTCCCTTGGCCTAGGCTAGAGCAAAACAATGCTTTACATTGTAAAACAGTCTTAAAGAATTTAGACTCTCATCTTCTGAAGTCTTAACTTTCCTAACACCCCTTATCCTCCAGTCAATATCTGTAATGCATACAAAGTAGAATATGTCTTAGCTGCAATAGTAATAGTGCTTGGACCTCCAGCCTTCTCTGACACCCCATAAACATAAACACTTCAAGTAAGAAAATAACAATAGTCTTGTGTGATAATTAAAGACAGATTACTGATAAGTGTGTCCACTTCCTAGGATACACATGTCCTTTCTGGCTGCCATTGGAAAGGAAGCTCCTGAATGGTTAAAAAAAAAAACCTAAGAGAAATAATCGAATAATCTCTCCTAAATTATGCTTCGTGAGGTATGAACTCACATGTTTTGTATACATCTTCATTGAGAGCTTTCCTAACTGTGATAGGAGTATTCAGGAGAGTGCTTTGTGTAGGTATTTCTTTTCTTATGAAAACCTAATGACAATAATACACTAGCATGTATGGATCTTATCCAGGCTATTACAGTTCTGTCAGCCTCTTCTCAAAGACATACCAAGTACAAAGTAGAAGAGAGAAACCATAAGCAGTCATGTTTTATTTGCTAAACCTCAATAAACATGTAAATGTGGTTTTTCAATAAGTAATATATTGATGTTTAGCTACCATCATGATGTCAGTATTTATCCTACAGTGGACTGAATAGGAAGACATTTAGTTTTCTACTTTCATTATTGTGCAGCAGATTCAACCGAAGACCTAAAATCACTTAGTCAAAGGAAGAATCCTATCTCAGCAGGAGACAAGAAAGCATCTGGTCATACTTTCCAGATACTGAATACTCAGTAAAAAGTTAAGTACAACACACATGATCAATGTTAAATTAATGTAATTTCTATGGTGGCATAACACGATCCTCATTTCTTGCTCACCAAATGGTCAGTAAGATTATTAATGGTTGCAAATAGGTTAGGAACAATTCATGATCAGAGTCTTTTTATTTAACTGTGCTGCTATATTTGATACATAGCCTTAGAGTTTTCTGCAAGATCTGAAAGGAGGAGGAAAACATACTAACTAAACATTCATAACTAGGTTTACTCTGTCACTGCTGATATGCATCACTTACTCTATCACTCTGTGGCTATAATTTGTCCTAAGACTTCATCAGTTTTAAATGGGTATTTCCTAACCTTTTTACCTCCACTCTCACTTCACACACACACACAAAGAGACAGAGAGTGTGCACACTTATGAGAGACAGACAGACAGACAGACAGACAGACAGAGGGAGAGAGAGAGAGCAAGAGAGAGTGAGAGAGAGAGAAATAGAGAAAGAGAGAGATTGCCATAAACTGCAGAATCCACTACACAATGCCAATGGTGTACTATAAATGAGTAATATAAAATTTATTTTCATCACTAAAATGTATATAACACCATCTTACAGCCTGTATTTGCTAGTGTCATTGTGATTAAAAGACTGTGAGAATAAATAATCACAAAATAGTCTGGTACAGAACGTTTCCCTTAGCTTGTCATATATTAGAACTTTACCAATATCTAACATTTTTGGCTTTCACGTTTCATCTACTATCATCTATCACAATGGGGTTTCTGACTGATGATACACTGCAGTTATAATTGACAGGGTTTTTAGTTTTTACTTTGTAGTAAATAGAAGTATGTCTTACAATTAGTAGCATGCTATATTCAATAGAGAATTATTTGTCTACAGAGAAAAATAAGTTGTTTTTAAAGAAGTAAAAACACTGGCTAAACAGAAAAAATTTGTTTCCTAGGGACCACTGCCATATGCTAGTCTCTTATCTTACCTTGACTGTAGTATTGTGGTCATAGAGAATAGAAAAAGTGAAAAGCAAGCAAGCTTTGAAGTAGAAGATTAGGAACACATCTCTATGGCAAGAGCGAAACTGAATCCCTGGGATGAATGAAGAAAAGTTAATTCCATTCCAAGTGTTGTTCTTAGTTCTATATAATTTGTTAGACTGTATGGAAACCATTTCCTGATACCTATTTCAGTCTCTTGAAATAAGCAGAGCCCTCAGAGTTTCTCCCACAATTTTGAAGCATGATATTCTCTTTTGTTCTTGGACTCTGATTTCTAATCACCTCTCAATTAATATGCTGGAATTCAATATTTTTTTTGTTTTTTTCGAGTTCAATATTTTTATGGTATAAAATTCCCTACACTAAGAATTTGAATTTGCTAACATTGTCCAACCTCTCCAGTTAGGCACTATCCACTTAATATTCATACAACAAATATCTGTCATGTTTTAGGAAAACCGTTTTCTGATTCCACTAGACTTTCAGATCTTCCAAGACAACAGCTGAATCTGCTCTGCCTCTGCATACTCCATGCCCATTACAGTGTTTGATACTTTGGAGGAATTTAGTAACAATGTTCATGGTAAAAACTTTAAAATCAATAGTCATTGGCTTATGTCTTATTTTATACACTGGCCAGTGAGACATAAATTAGTGCAGATTGTGTCTGCTACATCCTTAGTTCCACGCCAAATGTTCAGTTGGGTCTGCCCAGCATAAGTGGTCAATATACTTTGATTTAAAGAAGGGGAATATTCTTTACAATTGTTCTATGTCATGAATACTGCCCAATATATCTCTCCTGTTTTGTATAAGAAAGAAATAAAACAAACAAACAAACAAATAAAAACTATGCATCCTCTTTTTAAGAAGGTGACTAAGGGCAAATACTTAAAAATAGTCTCTGACACAATAATGGGTTAGACTTGCAAGTCACATTATTACACATCATTGTGAAGAGCACACAACAAGGTAATTCATGGTCTTATGTCATGCATTTTGCATGAAAATGGTAAGGGCATTAGTAAATTTTTTTACTAATCAAATTCTGCTTAAGTCCATGAATGAGTCTCAGTTTTCTCAGCTTACACACTGAAAGAATATGGGCATCTGTACATGAAAAGACTGGAAAAAATGATGCTCAGATATTCAAATTTCAGAATTATATACAGAACATTGGAAAATGTCTAATAAAGCTAAAATGCTAAGTTCAAAAGTGACATAGCTAGTAGAAAATAAAAACAATCTTCATTTTGTGCTCAGTCAATGAAATATTCTCACTGTTTTTCTGTTCCCTCCACACCCTGGGTGCTTTGGAGATCTGAAACTAGGACATGACACCATGGACCCAGCTGCTCCAGAGCCTCTCCTCTCTCCTCAGGCATTTGTTTTACTTTTATCAATCACAAACCCTTAATTCTGCTGCTGCCCCAGGCCAGCTGGGGAGCACCTGCTAGAGGACTGACCATTTAAAAATCTCTATGGCGGTGTTTCCATCATCCTTAGATTCTTCACCTTTGAATGTGCTGACAGAGGAGTATGAAATTAGACTCAGAGCCATATGGCAAAGCCGAGGGGCAGCATATGGCCACAGATTGCTCAGTGCTGATCTACAGTGTCTTTAAACTTACCTTCCATCATTCTTTACACAGGAGGCAGTGGAAGTACTGGAATTCTGCACACTGGAACATTCTTTCCTTCATGTGGAAACAAGAAACTCATATTTAGCATCGAGGAAAAACTTGCCTTCATTTTTTAGGCAATTATAAGGTGTGGAAGGAGAGAAACATCTATGCTATTTCTTTGTGATCATGGAAAGCAAACTGCTTGAGATTAATTAAAGCATGATTTTCCCACTAAAAACATGACTTTAGTCAATCTGAGAAGACTTTACCTACATATTTAGGGGATAGTCATGAAACTGCAGCTGACACAAATCTATCGGGTACAAACCTAAAGCATACTTATATATAGTAATGCAAAGTGATGACAAGTAAAAAGATGAGAAATAGAGGGTTCTGGGTAAAAGACAGAATGCTATATTCTTTATTAGTGAACTGAACTACTCAAAGTTGAGGGTATACAAAGTGAAATCATCACAAAATCAAATATTAATAATCAAAGAGAAAAATATATGTATAAAAGCACATATTCTGGGAGGCAACTCTGAAAAATCACTCACTATGAACATCAACATTGTTGAAACTAAAGAGTAATTTTATAATTGTGTTAAAACTTTGAAAGCGGTGGGACACTTGGTAGTGTTTGGTCATGTTCTATCATTAGTGTCTTACAGAGTCAAGTATCACAAAATGTCCTTTGATCCAAGGCTGTGGATCTCAAGCTGAGATAAGAAATGTTATAGTTCACTCTGAGACACATCCCTTATTACCTCAGTGGATCTGGATAGTTGCACTCTCAGTTCCTTTCAGTTTGTCTGTTTCAACTGTTTCAACAACTGGCTATATTACCAAATAAAACATAGGTGATTGAGCTGTCAGTAGTATCGGGGCCTAGAAAAGAAGTCCTAACCCATTAGTGGAGAAAAAGCAAACACTCAATTCTTGGCAGCACAGACTCAAAATTTAGACTGGGAAAAGGTAGATGTATGAAAATAAGCAATTCAGAAATGCTGACATCCTCCCCTTTCCCAGTAGACAAGTGGTTCATAAGCTAGAAGTTAGAGTTAGAGATGGGCAGAAACCTATGTTTTTAATTTCACCTATCCAGTGTTTCAGTATGGCTCACCAATGTGGGAGAACTGGGTGACTACATGAGTATCTTGCTTCACGGGCTATAAAGTATCACTATTCTCACTGAGTGTCAGCGGATTGCCTTGAATGTATTTTCATCATTAGCCATGTGCCCTCTGGGCTGTCCAGAAGATATAAATATCTATTTGTGGATGTAAAACACTATTGATTATTTTCTATGAGAAACTTATCCTTGGACCACAAAATATTACCACAGCAGAAGTTGAACTCAGATACAAATAATTTTTACCAGTAGGTTAATATCAAATTATGAAACTAGCGTTCATAACGTAGTAAATGAGAAGACAAGGTAAAGAGAGTAATATTAAATACTCATTCAAGTACAAGTGGGGCAGGTATATAAATGGAGAAGGAAATTGAGCACAGAGTTAGAAAATAAACAGAAAAAAAAACCCATAGGAAATAAATTTCAAAATAACTGTAACTCAATATAACAATAACTCAATATAACAATAACTTGAACTGGGTCAAAAAGTCCTTGAATGTGAAATATTGAGTTTCCATGGTGGTCCTTCAAATTGTCACATGTTTTCTGACATAATTTAACTGGTTATTTGTTCTTATGCTGTGCATTCAAAGATGGTACTAGGAATTAGAGAGACAGACAGACAGACAGACAGACAAACAGACAGAAGATTAATTTTTCCTTTCTCTACTTGAAGGATTAACTTAAATTCAGTCTTCTGTACAAGTCATATATCCTTTAAAAGACTTGTTTCAATTTTCTGTTCTCTCTCTTTTTTACTTCCTCTAATAATTTATCTATGTCTTTTAGTGAGTTTATCATTCATTTATTTCATGCAGACATTCTTGGCTTTCTGTTCTCTAATTTTAGTTGACATTCTAGAAGACCAATCTAAGACATTTTTCTTCTGTCATAATAAAGTGACAATCTATAACCCTAATAAGCATATGTAAGTGTAAATATTTTCTCACCCAAAGGGCTACTGGCACAATGCTGTTCTCATACTCGCCTTTTTTTTCATAGGAATGGGTGCTATTGAATGAATCTATTGCAGCCACAAGATGAACACATTGGAACAACAACAAGATAATCAAATTAGAAATAAGGAAAAGCATTCCCTTAAACTTGGAGAAGAAAGGAGTAAGAACCAGACAGCTAAAATCTGGTTTCTTGGTTTGTATAGACCTCAAGCATAATATGACTATTTCTACTGTAATTATTTCACTCTAGTCTAAGGGTATAGCTAAGATTATAGAGAATTAACCTGCACAATGACTTGGTTTCTATTCTGAATGTTATAAAAAGCAGGTGTGGCAACCTTCGTAATTCCAGTATTTAGAAAGTGTAAGCCATAGGATGAGAAGTTCAAGGGCATTTTCAGATATATAGTGAACTTGAGATACAAAAGATCCTTGTTAAAAAAAAAAAAACATAAAGGAATGTTCAAAGCTGATAGCATGCTAAGCGAGGAATATAGTGATAAATGTAGTCACATATTCTCAGAAATTTTACATTAAGAACAAAACCATTTTAATTAAATAAAAAAAAATTGTACAAAGAGAAAATGGCTGCTTCTATAAAGTAACACAGACTACTTCAGCTTCCAAAAAGAAAATTTTCTTTTCTTGCTTCAATTACATTCTCAACTTGAACAAATAGCCCATTACTTAGAAATGTTTATTTTTAACAAGTAGAGAAATGCTGGACATAATATTTCGATCAGAAATTCTTCTGCCTTCTGTTAAGCTTAGATAATTGGATTAGTCTTACCTTAAGAAGATGCTTCTGTTCTGCAGGTCTGTGGGAAAGCCCGGTATAAATCTGTAAGAGAACCTAACATCTCAATTAAATAAACAATGTAAGACAAAAGGACAAGACACTAAGAAGGTACATCTAATAATTCTAGGAAAGAATTTTAGGTAATTCAATTGCTTGCTTGCACAAAAAATAAAAATATTTTCATTTAAGAACAGGTTCTCAGAAGCCATCAGCTCAAATGCAAACATATAAAATTACAATAACAAATGATTCAACAATAAAAATCATTCAGTTTTTACAAGGGTGATTGAAAATTCAATATCTAATTATACAATGTAAATTTTGGAGCCTTTGGACCTTGCCCTGATCACAAAAGGCATCACTCCTGATTTTATCATGAAGTATCTCTAAATTAGACCAGACTTCTAAACAATTTGCCAGGAGCTATTTTGCCATATGACAATATTGTATATGAATCCATTAGCTTCCTGAAGAGAAGGTACCTCTTAAGCTGGGACTAGGGATGCACACTCTTTACACCTGAAACTTGGCCTTCTGAAAAAATTAATCTAGAGTAGTTTGTCATTTATTTTTCATTGTTTAGACATAAGAATATATTAAGGAGGAGGAGAAGAAGAAGAATCCAAAGACGACGATGATGACAATGACCACATATACTTGAGACAATATTTCCCTCTGTAATCTAGTTAAGAGAGATTATTTAATTCTTGAGAAATTAATTTTGGTTAAGTATAGAAGTAAATATTATGGAGAAGCCTATAAAATTCATATGAAAATGTTTATTCCACTTGAAAATATAGAAAAGAAAAAAAGAATGACTGACCAGAAAAATTAACCCCTCAAAAATTAATTTCAGAAATTAGAACACTTGAGGTTTTTAATTTCTTTTGTATTGTTTGCCAGTGGAATTAACTTAGGTTAATGATATATATTCATCTATCAGATGGGATAATAAGTACTTTCTTTTTTTTTTTTTCTTGGATTTTCAAGACAGGATTTCTCTGTATAACCCTGGCTGTCCTGGAATTCACTCTGTAGATCAGGCTGGCCTCAAACTCAGAAATCTGCCTGCCTCTGCCTCCCAAGTGCTGGGATTAAAGGCATGTGCCACCACTGCCTGACTCAACAAGTATCAGATTGTCCAGAACAGAATACACAAATCATCTTGGCTAGAGGCTAACAGATAGGAACTTTGTTAGATATGTAAAATATTATCATTTTTATGTTATCCTTCTTTTTCTTTCCTTCAAATTATAGATAAGTATACTATAAATGTAACTTCCTTTTCTGGATAGAAATCATTAATGGATGTAGGTAGTGCAAATAATGATATTGACCAGTAACTGACATTTTATGAATCTCCCTACTGGCCACTGTTTGGCATTTCTTATGTTGGATACATTTCTAGCCATTGGTATCTAGAAGATACCAAAAATATTAGAAGCAAGATATTAGTCACATTGTCAAGAGTCTTGAATGGTTCCCTGTCTCACTTGTAATACAAGCTCCTCACAGTCCTCCTAATTATCCTATTTATTAACATCACATGATCCAAGCTATGTGTTCGTTTGACTATTGGCATTTGATAATATTTCTGTCATCTATTTACTTATCTGAGGGGTTATGCATGTGCATGCCTTGGTGTACACACATATAGAATTCAGAGAACTGATTTAGGGACTGCATTTGCTTCTTCAGTCTTGGCAGAAAGTACCAAAAGTTGCTGAGTCATTTGAACATCATGTATTTAGATTAATTCTTTTTTTAAATTTCATTTATTTTCATCTCCTTACCAAATTAACTATTTACACTATATGTGAAATTCTCAATACTTCTAGTGGTAGTCTGAGGATTTGCACCAGGGAGTACTACTATTAGAAGGTATAGCCTTGTTGAAATAGGTGTGGCCTTCGGGAGGAAGTATGTCACTTTAGGGGTGAGCTTTGGGATCCTTCTAGCTCTACAAACCTAGTCTTCTCCTCATGCCCTTGAGGAAAAGATATAGGACTCTCAGCTCCTTTTCCAGCACCATGTCTGCCTGCTTGTTGCATGCTTCCTGCTATGATGATAATGGACTGAATTTATGAATCTGTATGCCAGCCTCAATTAAATATTTGCTTTTATGAGAGTTGCCTTGGTTATGGTGTCTCCTCCAAGAAATGGAAACCCTAACTAAGACACTTCTCTTGTCTAAATATCTTTTTACAATAGAGAAAGTGCTTTCAGATTTATGAACTCAAAGGAACGAATACTGAGCATTCTCAACTGTGATGAAAATTAAATAGCTGCTCCACTGCAAAAATTACTTTAGAGAGATATTCTCTGCCCATTCTTATCATACTGGCTTATTTGTTAGATTAACTAACATCCTCCACCCTACCAAAATACATGGAGTGACATGAAATGGAACACAAGACAAAGAATTCAGGCAATATTTAAAAGAAAAGAGAAGAAAAAACTTTGCCCATTAACAGGACAGAGCATTGATGTTAGCTCTAAAGTAAGGCAGATTGCACAATGCATGCTGCCATTGAGCTGTCCCAAGTGGGGTCCTGTTCCCTTATGATGTATTTGATTGTGAATTTTGAATGAATTGAGCAGATAATAGATCCTCAGTGAATCTACTTACAATGGCTTTTCACAGCAATTGGAAAGTAACTAGAGAGCCAATGAAAATGAAGTTCACAATGTTGACATTATGATACATGCTAAAAGTAAATTAATTAAAATTAATGACATGGGTCCTAGGAAAACAAATTTTAGCACAAGTAGTTCTTGGTGTGATTTTTAACCCCAGTAAATAGAAATAGAGTCCTCCATCCCTATTAAAACACACTCAAAGCACTTTTCTGAGGAAATGGATGATATGTAGTCTTTGATTTAAGATTATTTACAGAACAATTTAATTTGGCCCTACATTGACAAATTATACTTTATCTTGATAAATACTACATTTAGATACCTGTACAAAAGAAATTTTTATTGAACATAGTTTTACCGGAGGACCCAGCTACACCACTCCTGGGCGTATACCCAGAAGATACTCCAACATGTAATAAGGACACATGCTCCACCATGTTAATAGCAGCATTATTTATAATAGCCAGAAACTCAAAATAACCCAGATGTCCCTCAACAGAGGAGTGGATACAGAAATTATGGTACATCTACACAATGGAGTACTACTCAGCTATCAAAAACAATGAATTTATGAAATTCTTAGGGAAATGGATGGATCTGGAGAATATCATCCTGAGTGAGGTAACCCAATCACAAAAGAACACACATGGTATGCACTCTCTGATAAATGGTTATTAGCCCAGAAGCTCGGAATACAGGAAGAACAAATCACAAACCACAAGAAACTCAAGAAGAAGGAAGACCAAAATGTGGACATTTAATTACTTCTTAAAAGGGGGAACAAAATACCCATGGAAGGAGTTGCAGAGACTAACTATGGGGCAGAGACTGAAAGAAGGATAAGCCAGCCTAATATAGCTGTCTCCTGAGAGGCTCTGACAGTACCTGACTAACACAGATGTAGAGGCTCACAGCCATCCATTGAACTGAGTACAAGGTCCCCAATGTAGGAGTTAGAGAAAGGACCAAAGGAGCTGAATGGTTTGCAGCCCCTTAGGACGAACAACAATATGAACTAACTAGTACCCTCAGAGCTCCCAAGGTCTCAACCACCAACCAAGGATTATACATGGTGGGACTGATTGTTCTGGCAGCATGTTTATAGTAGAGGATTGCAAAGTCGATCATCAATGGGAGGAGAGGTCCTTGGCCCTGTGAAGATTCTGTGCCCCAGTGTAGGGGAATGCCAGGGGCAATAAGTGGGAGAGGGCGGGGTGGCAAGCATGGAAAGGGGGGAGTCAACAGGGGTTTGTTCTTGTTTTTTTCTTCTGTTTGTTTGTTTTTTGGAGGGGAAACTGGGAAAGGAGAAATCATATGACATGTAAATAAAGAAAATATCTAATAAATAAATAAATAAATAAGTAAAAAAAAGAAATTTTCAATTATCCTGGACTCTGCATTGATTCGACTTTCTCTTTAGCTATATAATCCTATAGTTCACTTCTATAGCATTTATTATTGTGTAGTAGTATTGAAACACTTTTACTTAAAATTTCATATTTCATATTTACAATTTTACCTTTCCATTTAAGCAAACCATTGTCCTTGCTCAAATTAAACTCCCTTTTACTTATTTTTCCTTATAGCATAGCAGTAGTAACAGTTGTCAGTTCACAAAGCATGTGGACTCTAAGTAGCAACTAAGAGAATATAAATGGAAACTTGCTTAGAATTGCTTGTTACATGTAACTCTAAAGTATAGTTATTATATCTCAAAATAAATTATAAGGTCTTTAATGAATCATATCTCATATCTTGTTTTTTCTCTCTCCTAAAGTACAACCCTAAAATGCCGTTGTATAAATAAAAATGTTGATACAGAAGCATGCACTCAACACATCAACACTGACCCAATGAATACAGTAGTGCTGACAAGCATCTGCTACATCTTAGAGATATACTAGGTGATCTTATCCATTACCAAAATGTCTGCTGTCTTCATTGAATGCGTGAGAAACTGTTGTCTCAAGACACATTGTAAGATATCAAAGAGGAGTGTGGACAGAGTGGTGCACAAATATTTACTCCCCCCCCCATTTGTGGTGACTGAAAAAAAGGGATTTACATTTGCTGGCATAAATATATTAGGCTATATATTGTTTACATCTAAGGTATCCATAGTTCTGAATACCTCAACTAGAAGTGTCTGAAGCATTCCTAGTTCTAGAACAATGGATTTTAAGTCTTACATTTCATTTCTTACATGCATACATTAAGTAGTATTGTTTACATGCTTGCTTTAACTTGACCCAGTAGAGTAGACAGGCTTTGATGTCAGGCAAGTTTAGACTAGAATTCTAACTGTGAATCATCTGTAGAATCCTTAGTGAAGCTTCTTGAATTATTGGGACCCACATATAAGCCTCTGTGGAGGATAATGGAATCAGGGGTATGTGATATTAGAAAAATAACTTTCTTCCTTTTGAGACTATTGGTTTTCTCAAAATGATATGTCTAAAATTATGATGGTAGACACATGTACAGTAGTAAGATAGCTTCTTTAAAGGAGACTGGACATTTATTTCATTTTCTATTTCGTACTAGAAATACAGTGGCTGTTGTTTGCAGATAAAATAACATTAATGGAGAGGCATTTTCTCTGTGCTTAAATTTACTTCAAACTGGGATTATAAAGGCCTCTATTGTGTGGTTAAACTTATAAGAATAAGAATTCATCACACTGATTCTGAATTCTTGTTTCATTTGTTTCTGATTTCCGCAAGAATCTACTGAATTTAAGTAAAACAAAACAAAACAATATAAAGTCCTGAAGGAATCCAATGTGCTTATTCCTGGAGAAATTAAATCAACTAGTTTATAAAAGCCTTCAAAAATTATTGAAGAAGACATAACAGTAAAGTATGAAAGGATCACAGATTATACCTGACTTTATGTCTTCATATAAAAAAGAAACTTCAAGCTTTCCAAAGTGACAGTGTGCATTGGAATTCTTTAGCTTAAATGATTTTACTACATGGATTGATAATCAGTGTCTAAGAGAAAAATCTTAAAAACTGTTCCAGACATACACATGTATGTACTCACACACACACTCTCACTCCTCAGAGTTAGGAGCCTAAAATAGTCTATATTCCTAGGGGAAAACAAGTAATTAAACCAAGAGGTAACGAACATTCAGAGATAATTACCGGTAATATGCAGGCTCAAGACTTATGATTAATAGCAATAGATTCCGTGGAGGTGATTAATAAAGAGGCAGGTACTATAGAGATAATGCATGGATGATTAATAATAAAATTCTCCTTGGGCCTTGAAGGAAGGAGGAGGGAGGACTAAGGAAGTTCTCTTTCCCCATAGCTATTACTAAAAACCTGTTTGTTATCCAGAAAACAGAGAGACTTTGAAAATAATAACTTTTAAAGTAGAGACCTGGAGACATATGTCAGCGTTAAGAGCACTTATTTCACTTAAAGAGGACCCAGGTTCAGTGCCCAGAGCTCACATGAATGCTCACAACCATCTGTAACTCCAGCTCTAGGGGTCTTGATATCCTCTCTGTTTTCCCCAAGTACACATGTGGTATACTTATATACATATATGCAGTCCAACACTCATGCATATAAACATAAAAAAATAAATGTAAAAAAAAATTGTACTCTGACAAATCATTCATATCCAGTGCTGAATACATTATTTGAGTACAACTTTTCAAAGTCTCATCAGAAATATTAAAGAATGGTCACATCTTTCCTAACTGTATAAAGGCTCATTATCAGAGAGAGAGAGCTATATAGTTTGTTAGACAACAAAAACTGTGGCTGAGGACTGTGGTTGAGAGACACAACAAAGGTTGATTCAAGACATGATAATACTAGTAAGTAGGAAAATGAAAACTGTATATCTGTAAATATTGATATAAAAATCTCTACAGTTCAAGCTTAAAGACATGGTCCTGGCTCCAAGATTGTGTTGAAAGACTATAGACATGGTACTCACCTAAGCTAACCATATTAAATAAAGCTCTGTGTCCATGACTGGGATGCTTCCAAAGCCAATTTTACTGAAAGTTTCCAGGAGGGGGGCGGTGCAGGGGAAATTGCTTCTTCCAGGAAAGTAATTATTCTTAAATACAATGAGACAATATGCATGTACAAATATTTAAATGTTGTGCATCTAATATTTTCCTTGATATCTGGTATTGTTAAAGTTTTCAAATGAATACAAGTAAGTGAATAGTTAAAAACAACAAATAACAAAGATAAATGTAAGCTTTTTTATGAGGAATGTTTCACACAAGTAGCTTAATCATTACATTTTGCTAGTTAGGAAAATAACACTGCAAAGACAGGAATTCAAGGAGTGAGACAGGGAACTGTATAAAATGGTCTAAACTTATTCCTGGAGTAGAACAGAAGGATCAGACAAGAACTCAGGATATGGGGCAGGAACTGTGTAAGATGCTCTAAACCATGCCCTGGATTAGAACAGAAGGATCAGAGTGATTTCATTTGTTTTGTCACTACCTAGGCCCTTCAAAAGATCGTGTGCACACTGCTGTCTCAGGTTACACCCACTCAATACAGGGTAAAAGTGGAGCAGAAATTAAGGGAATGCCCTATAAATGACTAGGCCAACAATTTGAGACTCCTGACATGTGAGAGACCCTATCCCTGACACCATTAATGATATTATCCTGGTTTTGCAGTTAGGAAACCTAGAATAACTGTCCTCTGAGAGGCTTTACCCAGTAGCCAATGAAAACAGAGGGAGAGACCCACAGCCAAACATCAGGTGGAGTTGGGAAGATGGGGAAGAAGGATTAAAGGAGCTAGAGGTATCAAAGACACCACAAGAAAACCTACAGAATTAACAAACCTGGGGACAAAGCGGCTCATATAGACTGAGCCGCCAACCAGAGAGCATGCATGAGATGGATCTAAGCCCTTTGCAAATGTGTAGTAAATGCGCTTCATGTGGGTCCCCTACAACAAATGAAGCAGTGGCTGTCTATGACTCTCCTCTCAGCTGACTGGGATGCCTTCTCTAGGCTCAATAGGAGAAGATGTACTTAGTTCTTCTGCAAGTTGATATGCCAACATTTATCCAGATAGTCCAGATTTATCTTTCATGCAGGTATCTAAGTATACAGATACCCACTAGTTGTGATATATAATGTACCTATTAACTTTTCTTTCTTCCTTCCTTCCTTCCTTCCTTCCTTCCTTCCTTCCTTCCTTCCTTCCTTCCTTCCTT
>NW_022196900.1:27478421-27481532 GCF_008632895.1 Mastomys coucha | reverse complement strand
TCTCTCTCTCTCTCTCTCTCTCTCTCTCTCTCTCTCCTTTTTTAATGACAGGGCTTTATGCGTTCTATCCTAGCCTCCAACCCACTTTGAATTAGAGGCCAGGAACTGAATGTGTTCTGCAGTTTCTAATACTTTTGACACCTTTTCTACATTTTAAGTGTGCACTAGTATACCTTGGCTTCATGAACTCTTGAGAAACCAAAGCCAGAAATTCATGTATTTTAGACAAGGACTCAATGAACTTAATTCAAACCATCCACCATACTACCAATGCTTGCTCCTTAAAAATGGTTCAAATAAAATCCTGCACAGTACACCATATGATATTTCACTAAATAGGAATCAGTTATTTCAATGTCAGAAGATCTCTTTGACTGCATTATTGAGTCATGACCTTTTCCTTCCTGTCAATATTTGTCATTGTTCACTAAAGCCCAGTTAAACTTCTCTTTTTTTTATCATTTTGGGTTTTATCTCATGTTTCACTTAGTCAATGAAACATATGTGAATACAATTAGACATATCAACCAGAAGCTTCACACTGGTGTTCATTATTGAGCATTGGTTCTTAAACCCATTACTTTGTAACATAGGACAAATGATATAAAATGAGTTTATGAATTTAAATGATTAGGATGGTTTGATAACCTAGCTAACAAGCCTAATTAATATTGCCAATAATCACTGTAACATTTAAATGTCAATGTCAGTGGATTGAGAATGGCCTGGATTCTGGTTTAGTTAGCAGCTTGGAATGAAGGAAATGCTACTTTGTACCATGAGAAGAGAAAACACTTGTCCTTGTTTTTGTATATATATATACACATATATATATATATATATATATGTATATATATACATATATATATGTATGTATATATGTATGTATGTATGTATATACATATATATATCTTAGATTGCTTAGTGTATATACATATATATATACAAGATATATATATATCTTACATTTGCTTTAATAATCACAACATAGCAAAGTATTCAGAAGAAATCTCTATGACACAGGAAGAAAACAAGAGTAATACTCAAATTTTAATAATTAACATAAAAGAACAACAACAAAAACCTTTAATAGACATTAAAAGATTTACCCTATAATGTCATGAGCTATCTTGTCAAAGACAAGTTAAAAAGAAATGCCTTATCAATAATAGATTGACTTTTGGAAGGACAGCTTACTTGTGAGCTGGCTATAAACAATTTAGGTACAGCTGGGAAATCAACAGGAAAGTGATTGATTAAAAAAAAAAGGAATAAAAAGTGATTTGGTTGTAGTCCCTATGAGCTTCTAGTACTAGATCATTTTCCTCTTCTTCCTATATAAACACCTCACCAGTGCTTCATGTCAATATATCTGCCTGACTTTGAAAAATTCAAAAATTATTTCTATCTCTATGACATTCCCTCTGTTGTTTTCTGATGAGGGGCCCTTTCCAGATCTACTTTTAGCTAGATGGCGTGTCTCCAGTCCCCTGGTTGAGTAGCAGTGCTTATGAAAGTTCTCTGTAATTTATTTTCACATGAGCTGACCTACTCTTTCCATTTGTGAGCTACACAGTAAATTCTAAAAAAGAGGCCTGGGAAAGTGGTAATTATAATCAAGAACATTTTTTCAGATGTATACATATGGCCATATGTGTGATTATAAATTTTGAAAAGAATTATAGCATTAAGCTCTCTGAATAAACTTAATCTTTGACAGGCTTTGGCTTATTTCAATATTTTTATGGTAAAACTTGACTAAGAAGAAGAAAGTAAAACTTAATAGTAACTTAGTTTTATAGAGTATTCACTATTACTTTATTTGGTGTTTCTTGGCTTAAAAATGGCAGCCTCCATTATACACCTTCATATATAATTTGTTGTTGATGATACTTTTCTCTGAATCTCTTCCCAATCCATGCCATGGCTGTACATTTTCCCCACCAGTAATACCCACATTTTCCACTTGCATGTCTCACATATTCTCTTAGTTTTCCCTCCATCTTTAAAACCGACATTGAACACATATAAGACCCTCAAAGTTGCCATCTGTACCTGAGGTAGATTATATAGTATTTGTCTTTCTGACTAAGGATTATTTGTCCAGTCCTTGTAAATGGGTATAATTTATAGATCCATGCACATTCCCAAAATTCATATTATTTCACATTTTTTCCTGTCTAAAATCTCATGGTATACATGTAACACATTTTTATTATCCATTTTCATTTGGTGGATAGTCTAATGACATTTTAAGATAGATATGGTAATTTTACAAATTTAAAAGATTGCATACTTTTTTTCTTGTTTTAAGTCTTAAATGTACTGTTATTTCCCCAAATGCTTCTGTATTACTTACCTCAGGTCTTTAGGTTTAAGGATCATTCTATAATACTTCAAGAATACCCTTTCTCCTTAAGGTCAAAATAGTAATTTCTAAATGGAAATGTGGAGAGAAGAAAGAAGTAGCTCTTAGCTAAAGAACTGGAAACATCTGCACTTTATCTGAATGGTTTTAATCAATATATTTGACAAGCTTTTAATCAATACCATAACCTGAATACTTGAAAAACACAATTGGAAAATTAGGCAGAGGAAGTTTTTGTTGATTTTTATTGTATGTTTGGGTTCTTTTTTGTTTGTTTGTTCATTTGTTTGTTTTGTTTTGGGTTTGGATGAGGTATCAAGGAATTCTGTATATTTCAAAACTAGACAAGGATAGGACTCAAAATTCTGGATGACATGAATTTAAGACCTCGTTGTCAGCATTTAATCATCTCACTCTGAGTAAACAAGGCATCTCTTTCTCCAGTTTCAAACAATGCTGGCTAAATTGCTTTGAAAGATGAAACAAGTTAAGATCTACCAAATTTTGTACTTATTTTAAGAAAACTCTAAGAAACCAACTTTAGGAAAATGTAAAAATAGCTTAAATTACTTTTACTTAATAGCACTGCAAATAATTTGTTATTTTTTTTATAAAAGAATGTAAATATCTGGGCAGTGGTGGCATATGTCTTTAATCCCAGCACTTGGGAGGCAAAGGCAGGCGGATTTCTGAGTTTGAGGCCAGCCCGGTCTACAGAGTGAGTTCCAGGACAGCCAGGGCTG
>NW_022196900.1:27430143-27478318 GCF_008632895.1 Mastomys coucha | reverse complement strand
AAAAAAAAAAAAAAAAAGTAAACATCAATTTTAATTCCAGGAAGTCCTCCAGTAACAACTGACCATGTCTAAGCTAAATCAAGCTATATGTTAATCTGAGGAACAGAGTGTGAAAGATGTGTTTGGTTTGAGGTGGGGGATTAAATTACAAGGAGCTCCACATTAAAGAGAGAGTTGTGTCTGCAAACCATTCTTTTGCAGCAGTCCTCCCAAGACCATGCCCCTTACAACATATTTACCTACTTTTCTGTAACTATTCCTGAGCCTTATAAGAAAATGGTGTTACAGATATGCCATGCAAAGCTGAGCAAACAGTGCTTTCAGGATATGACAGGTATGTTGCACACATAATTTACAGAAGCTATGTGGTGTCTTAGTTAGGATTTTCTTGCTGTAAAGAGACACCATGGCCAAGGCAACTCTCATAAAGACAAATATTTAATTGAGGCTGGCTCACAGCTTCAGATGTTCAATTCATTATATGATGTCCAGAAGTATGGCAACATCCAGGCAGACATTGTGCTGGAGAAGGACCCCAAAGTTCAGCATCTTGACCTGAAGGCAATCAGAAGGTTACTGCCTTAGGCAGTCGGGCAGAAAGAGGCTGTCTTCTGCAGTGGGTAGTGCTTGAACACTAAGAAACCTCAAAGTCTCCCAAAGCAATAATATACTTCCTCCAACAAAGCCACACCTATTTCAACGAGGCTATACCTCCTAATAGTGTCATTTCTCATGGGCCAAATATATTCAAACCATCACATTCACAGAGATCATCTGTACAAAATCAAGATAGCCACAATCCCAGTATGGATGGAGTAGGGACCCATGAAATCTGACCCTTAACTGAAGACACATTGGTGATTGATGCCTGACCAATACAGATGACATGCATGATTTGCAGCCAATCATCGAACTGAGCACAGGGACCCCAATGGAGGAGTTAGGGGAATGATTGAAGGAGCTGAAGGAGTTTTCAATCCCATAGGAAGAACAACATTATTAACCAACCAGAACCCTCAGAGCACCTAGGGACTAAACCACGAACTAAAGACTACACATTGAGGTGCCCAGAAGATTACCTTATTGGGCATCAATGGGAGGGAGGTCCTTGGTCCTATGAAAGCTCAATGCCCCACTTGTAGGGGAATACCAGGGCAGTGAGGCTGGAGTGGGTAGGTGGTTTGGGGAGCACCCTCATAGAAGCAGGGGCAAGGGGCATAGGATAGAAAGTATGCAGAGAAGAGTACAGGGAAGGAGGAATAGCATTTGAAATGTAAGTAAATAAAATAACCAATAAAAAGAAGAATCAGTTTTTGCTGGGGAACAGGGGGCTACTGGCTTAGGAGAACAAGCTGAGGTAGGACACAGCATCAGAAACAGGTCAAAAGATTGATGATCTCTGGCCTTTTAATTCTCTAACTGTTCTGTGCATCATTAAGCACTGTAAAACTTAATTCTTATTTACTTTATAAACTTAGTATATAATTCTCTGGCAATTAACATATGCTGTATAGCAGGGAGCAATTCTGTAGAGAATTTATTGCTTGTGCTCTTCTTTCTGGCTAATAGGCCAGGAGCCCTTCCCAGGCCTGGCTAGTTAACTCCTTGTGAACCAAAGAGGAAAGAGTCACTCACACAGATACATATATTCTGGGTGAAGCAGAAAATGATTACACCACTACATTTGGATGGATGGGTGCTTGGATGAATGGGTGGATGGATGGATGGACAGATGGATGCGTGGGTGGTGCAGAGCCCCCTAAGCGAAACCATTATACCTTTATGTTTTTTTCTCTGGACTTTTTAATACATAACAGTTATTAGAAAATTACCTCATAGAAAAATGTTACACAACAAGGGAGTTTCAAGAGGAGGTTAGTAGTAACTTCAAAGCAGTCTTTCATTCTATGCTAAGTTCAAAGCAACAGCTTTTTCATGGCCTTGTCTTATCATAGTGCATACCTGTGGCTTTATCCTTGGACCTGAATACATTTCCTTGAGCACAAATTTGACCCAAACCTATTTTAGTGCAATTGTGAAACTTCATTGTGTTCCTTATTGCGAAGCTTTTACTTATGATTATGAGAAATAGGCATATTCTATTCTTGATTCTAACTTTATTACATCTTTCTAGCAAAACAAACAAACAAACAAACAAAACATTCTCTTAAAACTTTCTTCCTAAGATTGCATGAATCAAATCAGGAATTTTATAAAATCACTAATTCATCTAAACAGCATTAATTCACAAGAGTTTATCTTTATGTTTATATGCAGGAAATTTGCTAAATAAGGTGAGATGATGCCCAGGAATTGTTAGGCTACATGATAGTGATAGGAAAATGCCTATCATCTGCATGAAGCTTGAGATCTTGCCTCTAAGAGCTCACCCATTCTAGGGTATACAAAAAAACTGGGCCACATCCAGGAAGGCCACCTACTAGTCTTAGCCTTTCCTAGATGGCTCTCCTCACAGGCTTTCATCAAGAATGAGGCCCTTTTGTAAGAATTTGAACACGTTTCAATAGATGTCCTACACCAATGCACATACTGGTAGCAATAAATAGACTAAGTATGTTTAATATGTAGCAACAACAAAGAGGTCATGAAGTTGGGACACTCTGGGGAAATTTGGCAAACGGAATGGAAGATGGCTAGGATTAAAATGTATTGAACACATGTATGAATCTCTCAAAGAAAAGAATTAAAGATTTTAAAGATGAACAACAGAAACAAACGTTTTTCTCTAGAAAATTAATCATGTGGTGATTCATGGGCAGGCTCCAAAGATAAGAGTACAAGGATATTCATCACAATGTCCTTTAGAAAATTAAACTCTGCACGCTGGGCTATCCTTGTAATCCCAGTACTTGGAAGGATAAAGCAGAAAGATTGTCCCAAGCTTAGGGCCGGTTGAAGCTACACAGTGAATTTTTGATCAGCTTGGACTAGAGAGTAAGATCTTATCTCAAAACACTGAAATTTCAAGAAACCATACAAATGAACAAAACCCAATTATAAGGAAATTAAATAAAAAGTAAAAAGCAAGAATGCATATCTGAAAAATAATATGTATTTCCCACTATGACATTGTTGGTTAAAGAATAATTTGTGTTCATACAAATCAAATTCTATTGAAATGTTCCAGGTCTTTTGTCCAAAGTCCATGATGTCAATGTTTTCAGCATAGAGACATACCTTCAGCCTCTGCAAAGCAATAAAGCATAACACCACTAGTCTATATTGTTTGGGGGAACTCTTAGACTTCCATGATCAACAACTCAAAAGAATGTTTAACTAGTATTAAGGTTTATGGGAGTATTGTCTTTCTAATGGGATAATTTCATTACAATTATAAATGTGTATGTAAACACATGGATTTATACTTATTATATGGAATTTATGTAAATAAAATGTCCTCCCTTTCATGCCTAGCTTCATCAAAGCCTTCTCAGGAAATTAAAGATATAAGTCACACACACAAAATTTGTTTTATGAAGAAAATAGTAATCAGGGCTGAATGTCTTAGATTTATTAATATCTGTCTCTTATACAGGGTTCAATGTTGTATGGGGGGGGGAGTTAAACCAGTGTCAATTTGTCAGTGAATGAATGAGTAAATGTTATTTTCTAGATCCTAAATATCAACCATTAACTCCCTTAACATATCTCCCTACTCACCTCACCTTCTATTGGTTCACTATTTTAAACAGAAAACTACATTGCAAATATGTAGAATAAGAATTTCCAGGGGATTTTAGGATGGAGCTGAGAGAGGAGTAATTCACTTAATTTTATATATTTGATATATTTCCAAAAAAATCAAGACAGGCTGCATATCATTCCTCACTTCAACTAGTAGAAGCTTATGTCAGTCATAAGACACAAGACAAGTCATTTTCAACAAATATTTACCAAGAACATTTTATTTGTCAACTACTATTTTTTTTTGTTTCTAAGCACATTATTTAATTTTATGCACAGGGTTTGCATAGTGACATCACTTATTTCAAATCCGGTGTTATTATTAGATTCTTGAGTATGTAAAACTGCAATGTCTCTTTATTCTTGTGACTTCTCATGTACTCTTTTTCTTTTTCATTTATCCAATTCTATGTGTTACCTTTTCTTTTATCTTATTTTATATTATTATTATCCCTTAGAAACCTGTTTGTTTTCTTTTATATTTTATTAGATATTTTCTTTATTTACATGTCATACGATATCTCCTTTCCCAGTTCCCCTCCCAAAAAACAAACAAACAAACAAAAACAAAACAAAAAAACAAAACAAAACAAAAACCCAAAACCAAAAAACAACAAGAACAAACACCTGTACCCAGCCCCCTCCCCCTGCTTGCCACCTTGCCTCTCCTGCTTACTGGCTCTGGCATTCCCCTACACTGGGGCATAGAACCTTCACAGAGCCAAGGGCCTCTCCTCCCACTGATGTCCGACTTGGCCATCCTCTACTATACATATGCTGTTGAAGCAATTAGTCTTACCATGTGTACTCTTTGATTGGTGGTTTAGTCCCTGGGAGCTATGAGGGTACTAGTTAGTTCATATTGTTGTTTGTCCTAAGGGGCTGCAAACCATTCAGCTCTTTGGGTCCTTTCTCTAGCTCCTTCATTTGGGACCCTGTACTCAGTTCAATGGATTGCTGTGAGCCTCTACTTGTGTGTTAGTCAGGTACTGTCAGAGCCTCTCAGGAGGTAGCTATATCAGGCTGGATTGTCTTTCCTTCAGTCTCTACTCCATATTTAGTCTCTGCAACTCCTTCCATGGGTATTTTGTTCCCCCTTTTAAGAAGGAATGAAGTGTCCACATTTTGGTCTTCCTTCTTCTTGAGTTTATTGTGGTTTGTGGATTGTACTTTGTGTATTCTGATCTTCTGGGCTAATAACCACTTATCAGAGGGTGCATACCAAGTATGTTCTTTTGTGATTGGGTTACGTCACTCAGGGTGATATTCTCCAGATCCATCCATTTACCTAAGAATTTCATAAATTCAATATATTAATGCATTCAATTATAAGAAAAAATTGAGACACAAATTGTAAGGTCATTTACCCAAGGTTATTTTGCAAGAAAGAAACAGGAGCAGGATTTAGGCCAGTGAATCACATACTATGCTCTATAAATTGTGTTCAATCTGCAATCTTGATTAACATCAAGGATGATATTTAAGCTATGTTATTACATACTTTAAAAAGTATGCAATACTTTAAAGCAAGTTTAACTCACTTGTAATGAACAATATGAAGGAACATACTATTATTTTATAGGCAAATAATTGTCTAAAACCTAGGAGAGAAGTCAATATATATATATATATATATATATATATATATATATATATATATATATATATACATATATATTAGAAGAAAACAGGATAATCTAGAGATAGTATTATGTGAATCTATACACAAAGAGGAAAAGTAAAAGCAATAAAAAAGATTAAATTTAACCATCCAATAAACATTTTGATGGAAAGGTCAAATTCCAGAATTGTAGGTGCTCATGTCATGGCTAATATTATATGTAAACATGAATAGGCCATGACACAGATAGTCTATCACTCTTATAAAGATATTTTGCATTATATTCATGTTTAAGTTAGTAGACTAAGCAATGCACTCTATAAGTTGAAGACCATAAACTAAAAATGTTAATAGCTCCAAAGGAAGAGATTCTTCTTCGCAGCTAACTGCAGACTTACTCGGCAACATGAGCTTTTCCTTGACTCTCCTACACTGGCATGCAGAGTTGAGACTCACTTATCTCACAATGTGCCAAGTCTTCCCAATATGTATTGTTAATTGTCTATCTTCATATATCTGGTTATCAGGTGACGTCTTACAACTTGGATTACATTCCAGTAGCAAGTGATCTGTCATGGCTGTGTAACAATTTTTGCCTAGAACAACCAGGAAAAATTAACAAAGGACAGACCAGAGATGATCTAATCATCAGATAGACAAATTTAGATATCATTCCATAACATCTAAATTATGTTTTTATTGCTGTGAACAAACAGCATGACTAGGCAAGTTAGAAAAAAATTAATTGGGGATTGATAGTTCTAGAGAGTTAGAATTCATGCCCAACATGATTGAGAACATATCAACAGGCAGGCAGGCATGACACAGCAGTAGATAAGGTCTAATACCCATATTTGTGGGTAGGATGCAGAGACAGAGTGAACTGGGAATGTGGTGGGCTTTTGAAATCTTAAAGTCCAATCCCAGTAATATACCTCCTCTAACCAGGACACACCCCCTAATGCTTGTTATCCTTCAAAAAATGTTCCACTGATTGGCGAACTATCCATCAAATATGTAAGGCTATGAAAACCAATTGTGTTCAAACTATTACACATGCACAATGCTAAAATGGAGAATTATTGATTGAAAAATTCTGAATAAAAGAGTGGTACAGATCTTTAATAAACTGGATTCAACACATAAGCAGGGAATTCAGGGGGCAAGGCAGGAATCACAGTCCAGTTAGCTGAACATGTAAATAAACACTCAAGTAAGTGAGTTGAAAAATCCCTAGGACATGTTACAAAAAGATAAGTAAAAAGTGTAGGTTTAAGGGATTATTTGTTTTTGAGTCATTCTGGGAGACTGTTCCAAACAAGAATTTTAAACATACACTCGCTGTGCATGCACTCATCAAATCCTAAATAATTCCTCAGAACACTCTGCCCTTTCCTTGTTGCCTCTGAAGAGCAGAATATTCTGTCCTAATCTTGGATGTAGGAAACCTGTTATCTTCTCTGTGTACAGTAAATACAACTGACAGACTTTTTGACCAAGCCCCATCTCCTGCAACAACATTGTGCCTGACCTTCCAGAAATACATTAGTTGTATTCTCCAAGGGTTTCAGGAGAGTAGAAAGATGACATCTTCAGAAAGCCACTTTTAAAGCACTAAAGAGGACAAAAACCCCTGAGACCTTCAGATAGAAAAAGACTCATGGCTGCTTAAGGCTAGAAAGTTATAAATCTTTGAAAATCTGATGAAAGCAATGCTATATTTCTCCAGGAAAAATAACACACATTAATTCCTATGGAACAATTTCTGCATGCAACTACAAGGATTCAGAAAACACAGTTTCTCCAACCAATAAACGCTTTAGGGAAAGTGCTAAGGATACAGTGTCTAGCACCTCACTTGCCAGTGTGCTATTCAAAGCAGCTTGAATAAATTGACTTGGGAGAACTTGGGCCCTGCTAAGTATTTCTTCATCCATGTCTAGTGGACAGGGCTAAGATTGTTAATCCATAAATAATGGGAGGCCAAAATTAACAAAAATTCTCTTCTCCAGAGAGCTCCATTAAAAGAAAGGAGGTGTAACTTTTTCTGGGGGCAAGTTATTCCATTGATCTGGCATTAAATCTCAGCTTGCTGATAAGATCGTCTTAATATTTCTTAAATTTGGCTTTATCACTTATAAGACAAAAGTAATATTTTCCTCCAAGAGGCTGTCTAGATTTAAAGAGACTATTTGAAGCCCAATGTCATTATGACTGATAGAAACCCAGGTATAATAACTGGTGGGAAATGTTAGTTTCACTTTACTCAGTTACTTTAGAAGAGTCCTGGAGACATCCAAATCTCTATGCCTTTTAATGCCAAGTGTAGGCCTGACAATTTTAAATGTCAGAGGCTCTTTCTTGAAAATAATGCCTGAGGGATGTAAGTTCACAGTCTATCTTTTCAGGTTCAGGTTCATGGGATCTCAGGAGCATGTAAAGTTTCTTATAGTAAACTTTGAAATAAAAACAACAACAACAGAAAATTCCAGCCACTATCAAGTCTAGCCTTAATCTCCTAGTATGAGAATAAGTTATGTATAGTTTCAGTTATCACCCATAGGATTGTAACGCACCAAACAGTAGGGACCTTTGATGAAATGCCCAACAGTAGGGAGAGGGAACTTGTAGAGTCTACCTCCAGTAGAAATATAGGACATCAAGTACAGGGGTGGGGTTGCCATTCTACAGTCAAAAACCCTGACCCAGAACTGTTCCTGTATTAAAAATCATCAGGGACAAAATGGAGAAGAAACTGAAGGAAAGGTGGTCCAGTGACCCATCCAACTTGGGATTCATCTCAAGGGGAGACTCCAAGCCTTACACTATTACTGATGCTATGGTGTGCATACAGACAGGACCCTGGCAGGTCTACCCTCCGAGAGGCCCAACAAGCAGCTGACTGAAACAGATACAGATACTTAGACCCAGCCATTGGACTGAAGTCCCCTGTGCTTGCATTAGGGAAATGCTTATAGAAGCTGAGGAGAAGGGAGAGCCCATAGAAAGACCAACAGTCTCAACTAACCTGGACCCCTGAGATTTCTCAGACACTGAGCCATCAATCAGGCAGCACACAAGAACTGTTCCAGGACTCCCAGCCCATGACACAGTTACAGAGAGGCCTGCCTGGTCTGTCCTCAGTGAGAGAAGATGCACCTAACCCTTGAGGCTCCAGGGAGTGAGGAGGCCTGACAGTGGGGTGGAAGCTAAAGGAGAGGAAACCCTCTTAAAGATGGGATTGAAGGAGGAGAAATGGGATGAGGAACTGTGGGAGGACAGACTGGGAGAGGCACAAGGACTTGACTGGAAAAATTAAAGTTAATAAAATATAATAAATAAAATATCAAAATGAATTAATTAGAAAAAGAAAGAAAAATCCACTATTCCTTAGAGATAGTATCTAGTGGTTTGCTAGGTATAAATAATAACTCAGTGGAAAAGAAACATCCCAAGATAAGAGATTTGAGGCAGGATTCTTGCTTTCTTGCACACTAACTCTATACCCTAGCTCCTATGACCTAGAAGCCAAATCAGGCTGAAAAAAAATATAGATAAAAAAAAACTTACCAAGTCATCACCATGAAGGAGATTTAGGGAACATTGCCTTTGCTTTTGCAACATAGGAACATTTGCTTTCATTTCCTCAACTGTTCCATGACCTCTGAGCATGAGCTTCCCAAAATTGTTGACCATCTCATGTGCTTACTGTATTGTCTGTCATATAGCAGGGAACCCCCAAAATGTCTGCCTGTATCACCATAGGGAAAATTCATGCTCTTTGTATAATGGCTTTATCTTAGTATGGGAGCTACTAGCCAGGGATGGTCCCACTGCTGGTATCTTTGTATGATAAAGCTATATAGCCACTCTAGAATTTATCCCCAACAGTTATCATGAAATTAACATTGCTGTAAGAATCTGTGGTCTCTGCACATAAAAACAGTGTGATTATTTAAAATTTCTCTATTCAGAAGGTAGTTCACAATGAAGCGGTATTGAAAAGCCAAAGATAAAGCAGATGTTAGTAGAACTGCTGTAACTAACACAGAGCAAGACCTGGACCTGCCTTTTCCCACCTCCACCCTGGCAGTGTCAATTCCATACTCAGTGCCATCGTTTGATAACACTGACCTAAGTTTTGCTTTTGTGAATCAGTGATGCATGATGCATGAGGGTCAGGGAAAGTAACCTGAATCTACACTCTTGTTCTCAGCTGAGTCAAGTGGGTATATGAGTCATATACAGGGTATCATATGTGATGGTATGTTAAATGAAGAGTCAGCAAAACAATGACCACAGCATGAGGGCTCCACCCAGGGCATAGTGGAGCTGTAGGTGACTCAACTAAAGAATTAAGACATTCATACCCAACTGAGATACAGCCCTTTTGCATGTTGTAGTTTACTGAATTGGTTCCTAATACGATACTTCTTAAAAACAATAACACAGTTCTACTATGCCACACTAGGAGGTTGAAGAATCTAGGAAAGAAATGGGTGCCATAGTTGCTGTTTAAATCAATAAATAGCTTTTAGAACCACAGTATTGTTATTGTTTTCCCCCAAATATGCATTGCAAGAAGTCAATGAAAGGAAAAACTTGATGTAAGGTGTCTTAGTCGGGTTTCTATTCCTGACAAACATCACAAACAAGAAGAAAGTTGGACAGGAAAGGATTTATTCAGCTTACACATTGCTGCTTACTACCAAAGGAAGTCAGGACTGGAACTCAAGCAGGTTAGGAATCTGGAGCTGATCCAGAAGCCATGGAGGGATGTTACTTACTGACTTGCTTCCCCTGGCTTGCTCAGTTTACTTTCTTATAGAACCCAGGACCAGCCAAAGGAGGGTACCACCCACAATGCCTCTCTCACCCTTGATCACAAGTTGAGAAAATGTCTTTAAGCTGGATCTTATGGAGGCATTTTTTCAAGGGAGGCTCCTTTCTCTGTGATAGCTCCAGCTCGTGTCAAGTTGACACACAAAACCATTCAGTACATAGGCGTTATCAATTTAGCATCATCATATGTGAAAGTAAAAGTATTTGCAGGGACAAAGGTCTGATTTCTATTCAGTTCTTGTTAAATGTAAATTCAAAGGCTAGTGTTGCAGTCCACAGCAATGTCCCCGAGAAGCCAAAATACATTTAAATGTCCGGAAATTTCAAAATTTGATTCGAGGGGTATCTTTGACCTGCAATAAGCATCTGTGAGTTCCGGTGTATTAAATTCATGAGTGCACAACAGGAAAAATATGCCTTGTGTAAGAAATAGTAATTTTAATAAATGATATTAATATTAATTTTTTATAACCAAGTTTGATTGATAGGCAAGAGCAGTCTGCTGTGATCACTGGCACTATGAGGTTGGCTTGCATTTAAGTTTCTCCTTTCTGCCAGAAACCTTTACATGTAATATGTCACTCTCATTCACTGATGATTCTCCTACAGCGAGAACATTTTGTGGTGCATAAAAGGAGATGACACAGATGCATGAACTAAATGTAAATAAATGTCAGCCTTCTCACCAAGCCCTATGATAGCTATCATTACTTTTATTATATGGAGCAGAAACAGATACTTGGATCAAATAGATACCACATGTCAGAGTCAACAGAAGGCCAGAACTCCTCCCAAGCAGGATCAGGTCTTAGTCATTAGGAGAGGTAGGGTTTTCAAAATGTATTTTCTGCCAAGTACTGCAGTAATAGGTTCATACATCTTACTGCCTTTCATCCTCCATCCAACTCCTTAAAAGGTAGGTCTTTTAGTTGTTTCACTTGTGGAGAAGGAACATAAAGTTTGCAAATGTGTTCTGCTGGTTTTATGCCACTGTCACAGAATTCTTGAAACAGGATAAATTATATAGATTATAGTTTCCTTTAGTTTTGAAGCTACAAAGGCCATGACTGAGCAAGCTGTCTGGACTGGCAAAAAGTTTCTTCTTCCTGTGCCTTTCCATGTTAGAAGATGGAAGGACACACATGATAAATATTAAGCAGAATGTTTACCTCATCTTTCTGTGAGATCATTCCTGCAAAAAACTCACCCACTCCCATAAGAAATCCCATCTCTCACCTAACCCTCCATAGACTTGAGGCCCCAGGGTGTCAGGAGGTAGGGTAGGTTCATCCTTTTGAAAATGTGGGAGGAGGAATGGGATGGGGAATGGCTGGAGGGTCAATAGGGGGCAGGGATAATACCTGGACTGTAAAAAAATTAAATAATATTAATAACAGTAATATAATAAAAATAATAATAATTGAAGTTCCATCTCTCAATACTGTTGCATTGCACTCAAGTTACCACTTTATAACTTGTAGAAATTGCATTCAATCCTGATTTTGTGTGACATTTTCTGGGGAGAGAATACTATAGATCTATTCACCCTAGAAAGAGTAATAAGGACAGATATAAAAAAAAATGAACCCATACAAGTCTAGCTTAGCAAACCAGTGAGTTTGTTGAAATTGCTTCCCTGAGCAGAAATGACTCAAAGACAGCTGCATCTCCTAAAGTCTCACTCAAGCACTGAGGTGAGTCATGAAATCTGAATTCTTGGAGCTGCCTGCCAGCACATCAGTATGTGGAATTTATTAAATGTATAACATGGTTCTAAATTTTGAAGTATTGCAGAGTGATAGTCTTCATATTTCATCTGTATCTTCCTGATCTTTAGCATGATGCCTGCCACATGAAGATATTTAATGGAGGCTAAAAGAACCATGAAATTTGAACATACTGAAAGAATACTGTAATTACTGGTACATGGGAGGCTGAAGCACATGATGACAACTAAAATAAGAGCTGGACATGTGGATTGATATTGGAGTACATGTAAGATGAATGAGATCCTAGGTTCAAATCTAAGTTGCAGAAAAAAATATAATAAATGAACAAATGAGGAGTTGGCCATCTTAAGCATTCCTTTCAGTTCTAACATTATTATTATACATAGTTCTAATAAGTTGGAGAATTAAACTACTTCCATGCTAAATCATGACATCATTTATGCAAACCATGAATATATTTACAGGAGATATAGTCAAACTTTCAGCTCAGTTTAAAAAGTTAATAAACTCATAATCTGGGTCCAAGAAATAAACATTTTTTTCCTTAGACTACCAAAAGTAGTGGGTAAGCCTCCACTAAAAGAGGATTTTTTTTCATAAGTTCAATACAACTCTGAGTGGCCAAATCAATCAAAATCAGATTGGTATAATTATCGCCAAGTATTAAATTATCTAGATCACCTATGCCAGTCTACTGGTAAAGGCTGTAAAGAATGGAATGTTGCTTTCTAAATGTAGTTTTCCAGTGCTGTGTTCTAACTTATATTCCCTCCAATATCAGATAAAACGTGATAAAAATTCTGTAGCTAGTACTAACATCTCCTTTATATATATAGCATTTGACAGTCTACCAAGCACTTTTGCTTTTTCATTGTGCTTGCTCCAACAAAAGCTGACATCTGGAAGGCTGGTCTAAATAAAGTCTCAAAGAAGAATCAATGACTTTTCTAGGAATACAATGGCAGCAAATAAGTTTATGGTTTGTCTTATAGTGTAACTTAGGGATCTTCCTAAGTATAAGGTATATTCAATCTACTTCCTCATGGTTTGAGGGCAGCCATATCAGCTCCTCATGGAGTCTGTATTGACTCAGGCTTCTGAGAGAAAGTCATAGGTGCATCACTGCCTCTATCAAGAGTAAAATGTAGAAGTTAACGCAGGAACATAACTAATGTCCAGAATTTTAAGAGGAAGTTCTCTTCTTCTCAAGGTCACTTTGACAAAAAGCTATAGTGGTGTGTGGAAGGGCTCTGATATGTTCCACATGCCAGCTATATATATATATCAATCTTCTTCTGCTTCATTCTGAGGAATATGTTCACTCTGCCATTTTATCTGTATGATGAGATCCTGAAAGACTGTGAAAGTATGATGCCCAATAAGGTAGACAGGGCTTGAAGAAGTCCCCTTTTAACATACAAACACACACATACATATGCAAACACACACTCTCACACACACACACACACATACACAGACAAACATGCATGTATATATATATATATATATGTACGTGTGTGAATATATATAATATAATATGTAATATAATATACAACAATATATCTTTAATTATATCTAGTCATGAATGTCTCCATAAAATATATAATATATATTCACTATATATCCTCTCTATATACAAATATGTATATGTATATATTTTATATAAACATACATTTGTATTGTGTATGTGTGTGCATATGTGTGTGTATGTTATTTTGCTAATATTTATCCCATATAAGCTTTTCTTGTCTCGATTTCAATCCCAACTAGTCATGTCTTTTTTCCCTTTCTTTCTTTGTTTTTCTTTTCTAATTTCTTCTCTTCTGTTTTGTTTTGGTGGGCCCATTGATTTAATTAGTGTTGCTCACATATTTATGAGTGAGGGGCTGGTATGACTAGGGGACATATAAACTTTGCTACAAAATAAAGTATCTTTTGCTTCCTTAGCACCCATAATCACATTTACATCCTCAGAGAGGGTGGGAACCTTGTGATCCTCTCCCATTTCTGAGACAAAAGGTTGATGAGTTCCATTTTGCTCAGGTTTTATGCTGATAGAGTAGCTAGAATTCAGGAGTAAAACAACTTTGCCATGTCTAATAGAAAGCATTGTGCAATACACCACCCATTGCTCTAGCTCTTCAATCTTTCCACAATGTTCTCTGAACATTAGAGTCATAATATATACATCTGATTTAGGACTTCACAATTAACCATCAATTCACTTCAGCACTTTTATCAGCTATACAGCTGTTCAGTAACTACCACCTACTACCAAAATAAGATTCTCTACCAAAGAATAGCTTTAGTTCTGAGATATGGTAATGGTAATAACCAAAAGTATCTATTTATAATGTGGTCTGACAGTCAGATTAAGTCCATTTAGCAAGACAACAATAGCATTCCCAACAAGAACTTTGTTCTTCACAGCCAATATACATTATCAGACTAAATTCCTCCCAGGGTAAATGGCCTCAAATTCAACCAGAATATAGTTAGCTATCCCTTAAGCAGGTTTGTTTCTATTGCACCAGTGGGTATGTCTTATGTGGCCCATTTGTAGAATATCATACAGGAACAACAGGTTAGGAAGACTATCGATGGCATTTCTCTCCAGATGCTCCACATAGCACTGTTCTATGAAGGCTAGCCATCAAGAAGAGTGGACAGTGGAGTTACAGCTTTATTTCTCTGGTTCCTACAACCAAAAGGTGATTTTTTTTTCTGAAATAAGTTTTACTATCCAATTCTGAGGGGCATCGAAAATCCGTTATGGCAGCTTATACTGTCATAAGGTCGTAGGGGTCTCTGTGACCAACACGTAGGAAGGTAGCACCACAATTTATAATTCTTACTTATATCCTCATGCTTACAGAGAGTGGAAAGAAATATTGTAAATTGTGGGTTGATGATATAAAGGATGGCATATGATCAAGTGAAGTTTCCCAAATGATTTTCACAGACTCATATGGCTTGTTTATTGTTATATGTAAAACATGTTGATTCCTTTCTCCTCTCCCACAGAGTACTGAGATGGATTACGACTCTGGATGGTGTCGTTTTCCTATGATAATATTCATATTCTTTATGTCAGCAGCTACTGAAATACTATCATCTTATGGGTAAGGATAAAAGGAAAAAAAGGCTCTGTTATCTAAGTTGCATAACTATTTTCCCCACCCATAGCTATGTATGTTCTCTCTTCCCAAAACTCAAAGTCCCCATAGAGATGTTTATTTACAGATCTCACTGTTAGTCACAATGCTGTCTACCAACCTAGAAAGAATGAGGTATATAAAAGACTCAGAAAATAAAAACTCAGCATCCTGGATTACTAGCTATTTATTAATGACATATATTCTAGAAAATTCAAAAGAAATTCTGAGACACATTGACAGTTTCCTCTTCATTCATTTATTTTGTTAGAAATTTAAAAGATGTGTCTTACCCTTGGATAAGATCTCTAATTAGCAATCTAATCAGGCTTAACTGTAATTTTCAAAAGGTTTAAATAAAGTCTATCAGAAGTCTTTAAATTGTACTCAGGAGATACAAATAATACTTGGAAATGTATTTCAGATACTATATGAAGTTTAAACAAATGGCATGCACTTACAGTCACATGTTGCTGAGCATCTAAAATTGATTTTGAAAATTAATTAAATGAACTGACACATTAAATTCCAATCAGTTCTCACCTCTCTGTTACCTGTCAGTGTCAATATTTGTAAATTCAAAGCATGTGTCTTTTTTTCCCAAGATAACTATAAATTTGTACAATAAAAAGATATGAAACAAACACCTAGCAAGTCTAAATAAAAGGAAACCACAAGAGCTGGTAGGAGCCAGCTGGTTGGCTTTCTTCAACCTGCCCTGAATGCATAATATGGCGGCAACTTCTAAGAGATTAGGTATCAAAACCTTCCATTGTCTTCTTTTTGTTTTGTTTTGCTTTATTTTTTAAGTTATTCTAAGCACACCTCAACTTCCTCATTTAGACCACATTTTTAATGTATGATCCTATGAGGTCTGATCTTCATGAGTCCCCACACTGTGGATTAAAAGCAGAAAATTAAAATGTAAGTAAAAAGATGGCTCTCATACAACCATCAGTGCCATAGTGATATAAAGTGTTAGAAGCAGCAGAAATGGGACTCTTTAGCAGAGGGGCAAAAACTTATCTCAGTGGGATGCCTCTTGTAAGGATCCAGTGAGATAATGGATGGGACCATTTAACATAGTGCATGCATAAAGATGTTTTACATATAAAAGCAATTAGAAGATGCTTAGATAGAGGATACAAATGCCATACTACATCAGATCCTTACAAAGTCATTTTCAAATAAACAAATAAAGCACAATACGACTTTCACAGAAAATATTTCAAATAGGTCACAATTTTCTATTTTGAAAGATTAACAGTTATTTCATAAAGATAATATATGCCGTATCAACCCTACATAGTATATCAATATTATATGTTCTCTCATTTAAGACCTGGAGAATTTCTTGGAAGGGGAACAGAAAGATTGTAAAAGCAAGAAATTGGAGTCAGAAATAGGAAAAACAGTGTCTTCTAGATATGATGGAATTGTTTCCCGCATGAACGCACAGCAGATGTGATTTCAGAAATGAGATCTGTATAATATCTAGACAGTCAACACCATAGCAGGTAAGGTGAGGGAGTTCATAAGGCCTTACCTATAACTAAGTAGTTGTTGGTACATATCAGCATCTTGAGGAGGTAGAAACTACTGTTTCATTTTTGTTTTGTCATTGTTGTTTTGTTTTGATTTTGAAGTAGTATAAGCCATAGTATCTTGTTCATGCTTCACAGTGGGTAGTGTCCTAAACTTGCACATGTTTGTAGAGCAGTAGTTATTAGAGAAAGAGGATTAGAAGGATGAAGGATACGGGGAAGGGAAGAGAAGATGATGAAGTTGGTAGACATGTGGTAGGAAGGTCAAGAGGCTATGGCAGGGTGTGGTAATTTGGGTATAACTTAGATAATTTGATTTATTTCACCAAGTTATTATAACATAAATTTAAAAACATCCCATATTTGCTAGAATAGGGTTCTATTTAAAAGAAAAGTTAAAATAAAGCACCTCACTTTCTCTTTTTTCCTTTTTTTCTTTTTATTAATTAGATATTAATCTTATGTCAGCAAAAACAAAGACATTCACAATGCCCAAAAGAAAAGAAAGTTTTGTAAAATACAATAAAATTAAATAAATAATAATAAATGTTCTTGTTGGTTGGTGGGGAAAAGAAGCTGGTACTGTGTGAATAACTGCAGCTAATGAATTCTCAGCATGTTAGGGTGGGGAAGTATAGAGACTGGTCAACTAACAATAGGAGGATTTCTCCTGTGTGCTCATTAAAAGACTGCTCCAAATCACATCAAAAGGAAAATTAGGCATTTCACTGTCAGAAGATGTTCCTCACTACATTGCTTTTCTTTAACACAATCATTTGGCTCCTTTCACTGTAATTTCCATCTGAAATTCCAGAGTCTCAGCAGCAAGAGATTTTGAGCTCCTTCTCTGAGACACTGGACATGTGGAGATATTTTTATTTTACTGTCATGATCTGAGGTAAAGGCAACATCAATATTTAGTGAATAGGGGAGAAACACTGCTAAACATGCTAGAATACCTAGGTCAGGTAAGGTGAGTGACAAGAATCTTTCCAAATACTATTGATGCTAAAAAATGGGGAACATTACTTTAGAGAGTCTGAGTGGTTTTAATCACATAAGCTTGTGCTGGTTTCTCATGGACTCACACTCTATGTGATCCAAAGTTTCCCCTTTCTAAAATGTATTCTCATTTCTGAGAGGTCATCTGACACTTTCTCCTCTACATTTCAGATCTGGTGATCTATTGGGGGACTTTCATTACTTTCAAAAGGTGGTTTGGATGCTCTTTCTTGGGTTCTGCTACCACATTTTGCATACATGATTTTGTATAATCTTTTCTTATTTCAATTCCTATAATTACTGATAGTATCTTGATATTTTCTTCACTGAACTCACTATACAGTAAGCTCTTCAAAACAACAAAGAATCATTTTCACCATTGTGTTTGCAACCCTTGACACAGAATCACAAATAACAATTAGTTGAATGGATGGATAAATGAGTCACATAATCTGTGAAGTGGTCGTCTCATCTTTAAAATTGGGATACACTAATGTCTATTTTCACAGACTTCTTGTCATCTCTGAACAAGAAAATTGATGACAAGGGTTGAAAATCTTTCATAGCAATTATAATAGTAGCATCTAGTTGACAGTCATCTCCTAGGAACTAAGCATTGGATAAGAACCTTCTCTGTATAAAGGATCTATGTGTGTTGCTTAGCAATAGAATACTGTCCATCAAACATGTAAGCAATTGATCACTGAGCCATATCTCTAGAACAACAAACTCTTTAATCATCTCTATAGTAGGTAAGATGAATATAGTGATTGAAGTAATAGGATAGCTGGATAAAGGAAACTCAGGTGACATACCCAATATCTTAGTTAAAACAGAGTAGAGGCCTGCCTAGTCCTTGCTGCTGGGACATACCCCTAGTTGGTCTGCTCTCATGAAGACTCCATATCCCAATCTACCTTAGAGGACCCACTGCACTCAGAGCAGTTGGTAAGAAATGCCCTCACCCTGCCCCGCCTGAGTCCCAGAGCTGCTGTTGGGAGCATGATAGACTCAGGATACATCACCCACCAAAACCTCATCCTCCCAAATATCACTCGCCTTCCTTCTGTCACTTCCACCCCTTCTGCCTGGTCCTTGCTGCTGGAGCAGACTCCTAGTTGGTTTCCCATAAAGACTCCATATCCCAATCCATCCTGGAGGACCCGCTGCACTCAGAGCAGCTAGACCTCAACTAGAGCTAGAGCTCAACTGCTCTCAGAGAACTTGAGCAGTTAAGGACCCTCTGGACTCAGAGCAGTTGAGGAGTTGCTGCCTTCAGAGCAGTTGAAGAGCAGCTGCGCCAGTGGACAACAGCTTGACTGCTCCACTGAAAACAAATAGTCCAAAGGTCTCCCAGAAAATCTACTGCAGCCAGAGCACTAAGAAAATCTCAGCAGCTTCTCTGCCCCTCGGAAGAGCCTCCAGTAGGAAGGCCCCACAATTGGTCGGATACAGCACTGCTCTAAACCTACCAGGAGACCTGAAGCAACCCAGGGACCAAAGAGGCAGATTACATACAGATACCCAGATCAACAAACACCAGAGATATCCAGATGGCAAAGGTAAGCATAAGATTATAAGCAACAGAAGCCAAACTAAGTGGGTAACGTCAGAACCCTAGTTCTCCCACCACAGCAACCCCTGAATACACCAACATACCTGAAAATCAGGAATCTGTCCTAAAATCATATCTCATGAAGATAATAGAGTCCTTTAAGTAGGATATAAATAACCCACTGAAAGAAATACAGGAAAACACAGGGAATCAGGTGAAGGAATTTAATAAAGTGATCCAAAACCTAAAAGTAGAAGTAGAAACACTAAAGAAAACACAAATGAAGGCAAACCTGGAAATGGAAAACCTAGGAAATAGGTCAGGAATTACAGATGTAAGTATTACCAACAGAATACAAGAGATAGAAAAGAGAATCTCAGGTGTAGAAGATATGGTAGAAGAGATTGACACACTGTCAAAGAAAATTCAAAACATAAAAATCTCCTAACCCAAAGCATCCAGAAAATTCAGGACACAAAGTAAAGATCAAATCTAGGAATAACCAGAATAAAGGTAAATGGAGATCCCCAGCTCAAAGGACCTGAAATGTCTTCAACAAAATCATAGAAGCAAACTTTCCCAACCTAATACTTCCCCATGGCCATAAAAGTACAAGAAGCCTATTGAACACCAAATAAATGGGACCAAAAAAGAAAATCTTCTCATTACATAATTATCAAACCACTAAATGCACAGAACAAAGAAAGAATATTAAAAGTTGCAAGGGAAAAAGGAAAAGTAACATGCAAAAGTAGACCTATCAGAATTACACCAGACTTCTCAGCAGAGATTATAAAAGCCAGAAGAGCTTGGTCAGGGGTCATGCAGACTTTAAGTGAACACAAATGCCAGCCCAGGCTACTATACCCAGAAAAACTCTCAATGAACATTGATGGAGAAACCAAAGTATTCTAGGACAAAACCAAATTCAAACAGTATCTAGCTACCAACCCAGCCCTACAGAGGATCCTGGAAGTAAAACTCCAACACAAGGAAAGTACCTGCACCAAAGAAAGGACAAGATATTAAGCATCAGATAACAAAGTCAAAAGCAGAGAGTCACAAGAACATAAAGCCTTCTACAAAAACCAACATATCAGGAACAAACAGTCATCTCTCTTTAATATCTCTCAATATTATGGACTCAAATCACCTATAAAAAGACATAAGTTAAAAGATTGGATACACAAACAAGATCTAGCATTTTGCTGTATAAAAGAAACACACCTCAATTACAAAGATAGACACTATATCCTAGTACAAGGATAGAAAAATGTCTTCCAAGCAAATGGTCCCAGGTAACAAGCAGGATTTGCCATCCTAATATTCAGTAAGGTAGACTTTCAACCAAATGTTACCAAGTGTGATGAAGAATACTTCATATTCATCAAGGGGAAAACTCACCAAGAGAAAGTCTCAATTCTGAGCATCTATGCCCCAAATGCAAGAACACACAAATTCATAAAAAAAGATCATTAAATTCAAAACACACATTGAACCCCACACAACAATAGTGGGGAATTTCAATACACCACTTTCACCAATGGACAGGGCATTGAAACAGAAACTAAACAGAGATGCAGTGAAACTAAGAGAGGTTATGAAGCCATTAGTCCCACCATGTGTACTCTTTGGTTGGTAGCTTAGTCTCTGTGAGCTCTGAGGGTATTAGTTAGTTCATACTGTTGTTCGTCCTAAGAGGCTGCAAACCCTTCAGCTCCTGGGGTCCTTTCTCTAGCTCCTTCATTGGGGACCCTGTGCTCAGTCCAATGGATGACTGTGAGCCTCTACTTCTGTATTAGCCAGTCATTGTCAGAGCCTCTTAGGAGACAGCTATATCAGGCTCCTGTAGGACTAATGGCTCCAGCAGCATATCTATAGCACTAGGTGGGCTAGTCAGTCATCATTAGGAGGAGAAACCCTTAGACCTATGAAGACTCTATGTCCCAATGTAGGGGAATCCCAGGGCCAGGAACAGGAGAGGGTGTATTGGTGAGCAGGTGGAAGGGGGAGAGAAGAGGCTTTCTTTTTTTTTTTTCTTTTTTAATTTTTTTTTGTTTGTTTTTTTTGTTTTTCCAGAGGGGGAAACCAGGAAAGGAGATATCATCTGACATGTAAATAAAGAAAATATCTAATAAAAAAGAGAGGTTATGAACCAAATGGATTTAATAGATGTCTACAGAACATTTCACCCTAAAACAAAAGAATATACCTTCTTCTCAGTACCTCATGTTACCTTCTCCAAAATCAACCATATATTTGGCCACAAAGCAACCCTTAATAGATACAAGAAGACTGAAATAATGCCATGCATCCTATCAGACCACCATGGCATAAGGCTGGTCTTCAATAACAGCAAAAAAATACAGAAAGCCCACATACACATGGAAACTGAACAACTCTACTCAATGATAACTTGATCAGAGAAGAAATAAAGAAAGAAACTAAAGACTTCCTGGAATATAATGAAAAAGTTTACACATCATACCCAAACTTATGGAACACAATGAAAGCAGTGCTAAGCAGAAAGTTCATAGCACTAAGTGCCCTGATAAAAAGATATCTTTTTTTTTTAATTAGATATTTTCTTTATTTACATGTAAATTTCTCCATTCCCAGTTTCCCCTCCAAAAAACAAAGAAACAAACAAAAACAACAAAAACAAACCTCTGTTGCCTCCCCCCTCCCCATGCCTGCCACCCCACCCTCTCCCACTTATTGGCCCTGGCATTCCCCTACACTGGGCACAGAACTTTCACAGGGCCGAGCTCCTCTCCTCCTATTGATGATCAAATTGCAATCCTCTACTATACACATACTGCCAGAACAATCAGACCCCTCCATGTGCGGTCCTTGGTTGGTGGTTGAGACCCTGGGAGCTCTGAGGGTACTAGTTAGTTCATATTGTTGTTCGTCCTAAGGTGCTGCAAACCCCTCAGCTCCATTGGCCCTTTCTCTAACTCCTTCACTGGGGACCCTGTACTCAGTTCAATGAATGGCTGTGAGCCTCTGGAAGGGCAAGCCAGCCTAAATATAGCTATCTCCTGAGAGATATCTTATACTAACATCTTAACAGCATACCTGAGAGCTCTTGAACAAAAAGTATCAAACTCAACCAAGAATAGTAGAAGGCAGTAAATAATCAAACTCCGGTCGAAATCCACCAAATAGAAACAAAGAAAACAATACAAAGAATCAACAAAACCAAAACCTGGTTCTTTGAAAAAATCAACAAGATAGATAATCTCCTAGTTAAACTAACTAAAGGGCCAAGAGGCAGTATTCAAATTAATAAAATCAGAAATGAAAAAGGAGACATAACAACAGAAATGGAGGAAATTAAAAAAAAATCATCTGATACTACTATAAAAGCCCATAGTTAACAAAACTAGAAAATCTAGATGAAATGGATAGCTTTCTAGACAGATGCCACATACCAAAGGTAAATTAAGAGCAGGTAAACTATCTAAAGAGGCCCATATCACACAAGGAAATAGAAGTCATTAAAAAAACTCCCAACCAAAAAAAAAAAAAAAACACAAGACTTAGTGCAGAAGTCTACCAGACATTCAAAGAAGACCTGATACTAATTTTCCTCAAACTATTCCATAAAATAGAATCAGAAGGAACACAACTTCGTTCTATGAAGCCACAATTACTATGATATGTAAACCACACAAGGATCCAACCAAAGAAGAGAACTTCAGAACAATCTCACTTATGAATATTTATGCAAAAATACTCAATAAAATTCTTACAAACTGAATCCAAGAACACATCAAAATCATCATCACCATGATCAAGTAGGCTTCATCCCAGGTGTGCAAGGTTGGTTTAATATATGAAAATCCATTAACACAATCCACTATATAAACAAACTCAAAGAAAAAAAAACATATGATCATCTCCATAGATGCAGAGAAAGCATATGACAAGATACAACACCCCTTAATGTTAAAAGTATTGGAGAAATTGGGAATTCAAGGCCCATACCTAAACATTAAAAAAAAAAAAAGCATTTTACTGCAAACCAACAGCTAATATCAAATTAAATGTAGACATACTTAAAGCAATCCTACTGAAATAGGGGATAAGACAAGGATGCCAACTCTCCCCATAGCTATTCAATACAGAAATCAAAGTGTTATCTAGAACAATAAGACAACAAAAAAAGAACAAGGGGATACAAATTGGTCAAGAAGAAACAAAACTATCACTATTTGTGGATCATATGATAATATATATAAGTGACCCCAAAAATTCTACCAGAGAAAAGTCCTACAGCTGATAAACAACTTCAGCAAAGTGGCTAGATATAAAATTAACTCAAATAAATTAGTAGCCTTCCTTTATACAAAGTATAAACAGGCTAAGAAGGAAATTAGGGAAACAATTCCCTTCACAATAGCCACAAATAATATAGAATATCTTGGGGTAACTCTAACAAAACAAGTGAAAGACCTGAATGACAGTAATAAGTCTCTCAAGAAATAAATCAAAGATTTCAGAAAAGGGAGAGAACTCTCATGCTCATGGATTGGCAGAATTAACATAGTAAAAATGACCATCCTACCAAAGGTAATTTATAGATTCAATGCAATCCCCATCAAAATCCCAACATAATTCTTAAAAGACATGGGAAGAGTAAATTTCAAATTCATCTGGAAGGGCAAAAAACCCAGAATAGCGAAAACAATTCTTAACAATAAAAGAACAGCTGGAGGAATCGCCATCCCTGTTGGTACAGAGACAGACATGTTGATCAGTGGAATAGAGTTTAAGACCCAGAAATGAAACCACACACATACAGTCACTTGATCTTTGACAAAGACACCAAAAATATTCAATGGAAAAAAGAAAGCATCTTCAAAAAATGGTGCTTGTCTAACTGGCTGTCTGTATGTAGAAGAATGAAAAAAGACCCATATTTGTCACATTGTACAAAGCTCAAGGACAAATGGATCAAGGACCTCAACATAAAACCAGATACACTGAATCTAATAGAAGAGAAAGTGGGAAAGAACCTTGAACTCATTGGCACAGGGGGGAAATTTCCTAAACAGAACTCGAATGGCTCATGTTCTAAGATCAATATTTGATAAATGGGACCTCATGAAACTGGAAAGCTTCTGTAAGTCAAAGGGCATAGTCAATAAGACAAATCAGCAACCTACAGATTGGGAAAAAAAATCTTAACTAGCCCATCCAATAGAGGGCTAATATCCAAAATATATAAAGAACTCAAGAAGTCAATCACCAAACAAACAAACAAACAACCCAATCATCAAAATAGGGTATAGAAAAAGACAGAGAATTCACAAAAGAGGAATATCTAATGACTGAGAAGCACCTAAGGAAACTTTTAGAGTTCTTACTGATCAGAGAAATGCAAATATAAATGACCCTGAGATTCCATCTTTTGTTTGTTTGTTTGTTTGTTTTGTTTTGAGACAGGGTTTCTCTGTGTAGCCCTGGCTGTCCCTGAACTCACTCTGTAGACCAGGCTGGCCTTGTACTCAAAAATCTACCTTCCTCTTCTTCCCAAGTGCTGGGATTAAAGGTGTACACCATCACTGCCTGGTCTGAGATTCCATCTTACACCTGAGGGCCAGCAGAAAGAATGTAAGTACGCAACATCAGGAAATAGGAGGTTGGGGAGACCCTCCAGAATGCACCAGAGACCTGGGAGGTAAAAAACTCTCAGGACTCAAAGGGAGAGACCTTAGATGAAATGCTTGACAGTAGGGAGAGAGAACTTATAGAACCCACCTCCATCAGGAAGACAGGACATCAAGTGAGTTATGAGGTTGCCGTCCCACAGTCACATCTCTGACCCATAATTTTTCCTGTAGGAAAGAATTACAGTGATGGAAATAGAGAGGAGCCTGAGGAAAAGAAGGTCCAGTGACAGGCCCAAAATGGGATCCAACTTAAGGGGAGGTCCCAAGGCCTGACACTATTACTGAGGTTATGGAGCACTCACAAAAAGAGATCTCCTATCATGACTGCCCTCCAAAAGATTCAACAAGCAGCTAAAAGAGTCAGATGTAGATATTTGCACCCAACCAATGGACAGAAGCAACTGACCCATGTTGAATTAGGGAAGCCTGAAAGAAGCCAAGGAGAAGGGCAATCCTGTAGGAGGACCAGCAGTCTCAATTAATCTGGAACCCTGAGATCTCTCAAACACTGGACCACTGAACAGACAGCACACACCAGCTGATATGAGGCCCCTAACACACATATAGTAGGGGACTTTTGGGTCTGTGTTTATTCAGAGATGATGCACCTAACCCTCAAGAGACTGGAGGCCCCAGGGAGTTAAGAGGTCAGGAGGGGTGGGGTTGGGGGCATCCATGTGGAGGCAAGGTGGGGTGGAGAGGAGGAGTTGTGGGATGTGAAGCAGTCAGAGGGTGGATTGGGTGGGTGGGAAATGGTATGTGGGATGTAAAAAATACATTAAAAATAAAATAAAATTAAATTAAATAAAAAAAAAAACAGAGCGGAGGCTCAAATCCAAATTGATAAAGTCAAGTGGTAAGTATAGATCTGACTGCACCCCAGAATGCCAGGATTTCAAAGAGTTAGTGATTCCCAAGATACCAAATCCAGCCAACATTATCAAGGAAAAGTAATTTTTATTTGTTCCTCTTTACTGCCTCTTAAGATCTCCTTCACAGTACCTAGAGCCTTAATAGAACTATTGCCCCAGCTGATTAATCAGAGTTGCTGTTTGTTTGTGCATGGAAATAACTCATTATGGCAAATATGCATTATAGGGCCCTAATATATGCATTTATTCAATTAAGCCTAATGTATTATTTAAGGCTCGATGTGTGATATTTATCGCTAGCAAATGCTAATTTATACAGATTATCAGAGTCTAATTAGTACACAGCTTGTGAGGCCAGCCTGTAGCTTTGAGGGTGCAGTCATGGCTTATTCTTCTCTGGACCAGTGAATGTCGTAAAGGATTGGGAGATAACCCTGTGCTGAGTATGAACTTTGGCTTTGGTAATAGGTTTACGGGTAAATATTGGACTGGTTCTCATTACTCCTTCTAAGTGTTTGTAGACTTAGTTATAAGGGCTTATACTTATTCATAAGGGCTTACTAAGAGTCAGGCATACTTTGCTGCATCAACACTGACCACCACTCCAGCAACCTAATTCATCTGGCTAGAAATAAGCAGTTATACTCCCTATAAAGCCAATACATCTATATGTTGTATTCCAGAAAATAAGAATTGAAAACTTTATCAATGTTAGGCTTTCTATTGACCATTTATTGTTATAGACAAATGATGTCATGTCTCTTTATTAAAAGAAAAGTTTACACAGGAGTCTGGGTCATACATATTATTATTACCCTGTTCAGTGATGATGATTAATCAATGGCTCCACAAATTTCATATTGTAGGACCACTCATGAACCATATTAACTGTCTTGTTTTCAAAATTTCCATCTATAAGAGTGTGGAAATAATTGACTATTCCCTCAAAAAATTGTCACATGTTTGAAAGAAATTGATATAGGAGTTGATATAGAACTTAGGATGTTGCTCAATGAGAAAGAATCTGCTTATCATAAACAATGTCCTGGGTTCAATGGCCAGTACCAAAACATAGGAGGAGAAACATCAACAAAACACCTATTGTTTTGACATTATAACCCTTGGGCTCTATGGCTTTCCTTCAGAGAGTCAACCATACAATTTTTTTCCAGATTTATGGGTTTTCTTGTAGAGGTATTATTTTCTTGTTCATATTTATTCTTCTAGCAATATCTGCCTTAAATTTTTTAACAAAGTCTCAAGCATCTACCCTGGCTATATTTACCCAGGGCTTGAGGCCAGGCTGGCAGAAAAAACACTTCTAAGCAGCAGCTCCAGCCAGGCCTGCTGCTGTGGTGGCTGGAATAAAGACATACAAGTGCCTGCCATTTGATGAAGAGATGGAAGGGAAAGTGAAGTTGAGAGTTTCATACACTGTGGAGAAAGGTGGAGATGAAGATTCCACACAGGTGAGGAACAGGTGGATATGAGGAGGCCATGATGAGTTCCTGACCCGTACTGGGACCAGACTCACTGCAGCTGGTGTCTGTGCTAATGTCTGTAGTCTGAGTAACCACCAAAGGCCAAGCAGGTGCCAGTGGTCTGGGCTACCACCGGGACCTGAGGGCTATGCTGCTGTGAAGAGGCATGCTAATCTCTGAGTGAGTTGTGCTGTCACCTGAGGACTTGGGGATATTCAGAGATCATGTCTGTATCTGTGGTGCTATCACACCTGAATTCTACGTTGATGAACCAGGCCCGTGTTGCTACCAAGGGCCATGTGGATGCCCTTCGTCTGAACTGCCAACTGAAACATTGTGCTGAGTGAACTCCAAACATTTCTAGCCACCACACTTGGGAAAGAGGTCCCTGCCCCTTTCCTTGGCAACACCATAAAGCTGACCCTGATGGTGAGGGAACAGGAGATAGGGAGCTGGTCCCCCAGGATGTGAGCATGGGAAAGCTGTCCCCATCCCAGTCTACCATAGAGTGGCATGGGCAAAGGAGATAGGTCTTCCACTCCACTCCAGGCCCACTTCTCACAACCTATGATAGACAGGAGAGCTGGCCTTGAGGTCATGAGAGTGGGAGAGCTGGTCTTTCCCTTCACTGCCAGTGGCACTCATGAAAATGGGTCCTACCCCTTGCCTGGGCACAGTAGAGCTGACCCTGGTGAGAGGGAAGTGGATGTCCCAGCTGGAGAGCATATGGAGATATATCCCTACCTCTTGCCAGCTGTGGTAATTGGAGAAACTACCTGGGACAGTGCTAGGGACCTCACCCTAGTAAGAGAGGCACAGAACAGAACAACTGGCAGGCTGACTCACGCAGCTACCTCCTAGGCCCAGATCCATGGCTTTGAATTATCCCACTCCAACTTCTACCCCTTCTATGAGCTGTGTAAGCATAGAACAGGACCAGTTATGCAGATCTCCATGCTGCAGTATCTCCATGACCACAGGGTAACAGCATACTATCAGAGAGCAGTGCTGGTAAGAATCAGAAGTCAGAGGCCTCAAAACAGACCAATAACTCATTACAATGACCATTTGCAAGTAAATATTTGTGGACAAATAGGTATACTGTGTGTGACACACTGTGACACACAACAGATATTATTATTATTATTATTATTATTATTATTATTATTATCATCATCATCATCATCATTATATCATTTTCTTTTCTTTTTGTATACAGGCTACAAGAACAGAGGATAGATACACAATAAAAAGGAGATGAGTGGGATTGAGTGCATGTTGTGAAATTTATAAAGAATTACTAAAAGTGAAAACTGATACCAAATAAGATGTAACTTATAATCTTGCTACATTAAAAGAAATTTAACAAAAAGTTGATTTCTCCAGGGAATTTTATTACCTTCACTTTCCAAAGCAGGGACTACTTCTCTATGCCTTTCCAGGCAGAACATAAACCTCAGTATCCACAATCTATACATAGTCTGCTCCCTGTCACAGCATCCAGACATTGCATGTCAGATGAAAAACTCCTGTAGTTCATGGCACTCGACTTTCCCAAAAGTGCTTTTCAGAAGTCTGCCTCTGTTGTCAATGAGTCTTGCCAATTTGTTCTGTGTAGCATGCACTTGGTTTGGTGGGAAAATGAACTTCATTGTTTATCATTCACTTTTGAAAGGAACTTTTCATTGCAAATAAAGGGAAGAACATATTCAATGACCTTCAAGCAAGGCAGAGGTGATGTCAAGTTTAAATCTTCTACACTCCTGTCAAAAGCTGTCCCTAGGGCTGGAGATACAGTTCAGCAGATAAAGCACTTACTACATGGCATGAGGACTTGAGTTCACCACCCCAGCAGACAGACAAAAAGCTGGGAAAGTGTGATGTCCTAAGTTCAGTGCTCAGGAGGCAGAGATGGGGAATTTCAAGAGGAAGCTGGCTAGTTGGAATAATGAAATGTTTGAAGTCCAGGTTAAGCAAGTAACCCAGTAAGTAAAATACAGATTGACTAAGGAAGATATCTTAATCTAGCCTGTGCTCAGACCCACAGGACTCCATACACACACACACACACACACACACACACACACACACACACACACACACACACAAACACACACATACATATATATTCATATATACATATACATATATACATACACATACTTATACACTTATTCAGCACACACAAACATATGTTTTAAAAATCTCTCTGGGGCTTGAAGCATAAATCACTACCTGATACTTTGTACTATTTTCATGGTCACTCTCAAGATCATTTTATCATAAATAATTGTGAAGATGAACGATTATTAGAAAGAAAAAAAGTAGGTCCTTGTTATCTTAGCCTAATTCTTTCAGAAAGAGAAGCTGAAACAATAGAAGAACACCACAATACACTCCTCATCAAGAATGATCGAGCACTGGTGACTTTAAGGTTTATTTTTCTATCAGTTTCCTTAGTTAAAATGGTCTCAATGGTGATTTGTGTCTATACATACCATAAACACAACCTTGCCCCAAAACAACTGAAAGTTTAATTCAAAGATACATGATAAAGGCTAATTATAAATTTCATCCAACTCTGAAGTCCCATCATATTGGTGATCCCTGTTTCTGTTCCAAAGTCACACAGAAGCAACATAGCCCTATTGTCAAAGCACTAATATTGGTAGAAGTAGAATTTAAGTCTTGGGATCTCATCTGGTGAAGTCTCCAGCACTAATCTCCAATGTTTCATTCTATGTCTGGAACTTCAAATGAATTGTCATGCCTTACTCTGAGCTTCCCTTATATTTGCTTAAGTTCTTTTATGCTCAGTTCTCTTAAGGTACATTTTTTTGCATTTAAATTATGTCTCCCATACCTTTCTCTTATTAGACTAGATGACATGACAGTTGACTTCACATCCATTTCATTTTCTTGAATAAAAAAGTATGCATATGCAAAATATGAAGTCAAAGAACATGAGCAGCAAAGTAATGCCCAGAAACATACCTCACATTTTTTTCCAGAGAAGACTTAGCTCTATTTAACAGCCAAGAGGTCACACAGCTACAATGGAATCCTAGAAAATATTCTGCTGTCAAGCAAAGGGATCTGCTTACTTATTTGCTCTCTGTGCAGTACTTTGGCTGAAAATGTTGGTTTATAAGCAGACTGATTATGAGTGTGTTAGGGTTTGTTTTTAAGTAGGAGATTCGTCTCCACAGCAGGAAATGAGGAAGGAAAGAGAAGCAACTGCAAAGAAGCCAATTTGTTGCTTCAAACATGAAAAGGAAAAAAATATAATTTAACCAAGAAATTATCTCCAAATGCACAGGATACCTCCTGCCTGTCTGAGTAGACAAAACACACAAATATTCTCTGTGTGTTTTCCTGAGCCGTTAATTCAGTGCTGGTAGTGGAAGGGACAATATTAGGATGCACATAAAAGCATACATTCAAGGCAAGTGGTCGAAGGATTTAACAGTGGGAGTGCACCTGACATAATCATGGCTGCCTTGATACAGGTTGTGTCCTCAGAGAGGCACTGACTCCACCTTTCCTTCTATCAGTTCTTGTGTACATCACTATAAGATTCCCTGAACTTGTTTAAAATTAGGCATCTCCAGAGATGGTTGGGATAAAAACAGGTCCCCAGCTAAACCCAAGACTAAAATCTCTGCACAATACACACTGCAATCTTTATAGTCAAGAAGGGTCCTGAGTGTATCCTAGAACTCAAATGAGCCTGGTGAGCAAAGTATAGGATGGACAGTGGCAGATTCATCATTGTTTTGTACTAGGCTGGAGCACAGAAACTAGAATGTTCACGTCCCTGAGAAAAACTGAGGAAAAAAGGCTGGGATATGATTTCAGAGATGTGTCGATTTCTGAGACTCTATAGGAGTTACATGACTATTGCGCACATTTTCTGATATGGCCATGCATTTCTTTGTAAAGAAGATGCCCTGAGTTCTGAAAAATTTCTAATACAAAACTCCCAGTGCCAATCTATAAAAATGCCGCCCCTCAGTGTTTCTATGTTTCAACTTCCCGGTGTAGGCAGTTTCCAGATCAAATATAGCTAACCAAAATAATCCATAAAACCTTATAAAAACAGTGGAAATGTGATCAGACTCCTGAAGCCAAGTGTAATGACATTGCTACTTCCACCATGTGGCCTTGGAGGACTCTCCATAGACAAAGTCAGCTTTTATATTGTATGGACACTCAAGGAGCACAGTGGAAAAATATCCAGGTAACTAAAAAATTAACCCCCTGTTGCAGTCTCTATTAGTCTGCCAGTTGAATATCAGAGAGGCAGATCCTCTAGTCCTGGCCATCAAATCCCTCAGAGGACCATAATACAAGCCTACCTACTATCTTCAACAAGCTATAATAGTAAAAAAAGCTAGAATCAACTAAAGCCTTGTCATATATTCTGACCGTCAGGAAGAGTGATGAGGAAGAGTTTATTATTGTTATTGTGTGATATATATGGAGTGCATGTGTATATTTGTGTGAGAATGCATTTGTCTATCTGAGAATGGATATCAGTGTGTATGATGTACATGTGCTCATCGTATGTGTGGAGGGCAGAGTACAACCTCATGTGCAGAGGCCAGAATACAACCTCAAACATAGTTCAGTAGGCACTGCCCACTTTTGATTTGAAGCACAGTTTCTCACTAACCTGAAACTTCCCACGTAGGCCAAGCTGGATGACCAGTGAGTCTTGGTGATTTGTCTCTGTCTCCTCAACTCTAAGATCAGCAGTGCATGCCACCACACATTTTTCTTGGGCATTCTGGAGATTCAACTGAAGGCTTTATGCTTATGTTTTCCATACCTTATTGGCTTAGCTGACACCTCTTACCTTTTTGCTAGGAGTTCCTATATTACATGGTAATTTTGTGTGCTGAAATGGATAAATCACATTCCCCTACCCTCTAGTATCTGCTGATGGCTTAAAGGGGGTCTAGGAATTTATGGTTCTCATGCATAACCTTGCATGTTAAGAATGGACAAATATTGAAAATATACCATACAGTTAACATGAGTTATCTCCTTTAATATTCTCAAGGTCAACATGCTACTAACTCTACTTTCAGGATAGATAAACTAAAGTTTAAAGAAGCCTACATGACAAAGAATTTCTATCTAATGAGTGAACTTGGAACTTGGAGCAGATGTCTTTCCAAAGGGACTCTGAACTCTGGATCTACCTTGTGCCTAATTGACTTACTTGGTTCTGTTTTCCTTAAACTCAGTATTTATACTTAAAGAAATAAGTGTTTAACTATCCTTTGATCTGAAAGAAAACAAAAGGCCAAATATCAGCTCCAAACCAGGATTCTCAGCTTTAGTTTCTTCATCAATAAAATGCATTAAATTTATAACTACCTCATAGGGGAGCCACAAGAATTCAATTTTGTAATGCAGATAGTTGTCATTGTTTTATAATGCTTAACAGCTAGTACCAGAGTAAATTACTATTTTTATTCTTATTGCTGCTGTCTTCATGTAAACTAGGCTCACAAAGATTATTGGATTAGCAAAACCAGTTGTGACTGCCCACCTGGTGTCTTTGGAAAGGTCCCAACTTTAAAGGCAATCAATATATCCTTCTTTTCAAGAACACAAAGAAAATACTGAATAGATATTTATTGTCTTCCAGCAATAATTGATTATAGGATGGGAGTTGTTTTGTCGATCTTCCATCACAGTGCTTGAATAAAAGGTTAGTAAATAATAATGGTAACAAAAAAATCATAACACATTCTCCCTCAAGTCCCACCCACACAGCCTTCCCAACGTGCATGTCTTTGAAAACAGTCTTTACAAATATCAATGTGTGGGAAAATGTTTCTAAGTCACATCATAAGAAAGAGAAAAATCAAATAGAGATTATCACCTTAGCTCCCTATACAGGGGGACCATGTCTGGCATGAATGAGGGGTTAAGACCACAGGTAACTAAGGGGAGAGGGTATAAAGAGAAAACCCATGCCTGGAATATCTAAGCCAGTGAGACATTTGAACAGTCCTTTCTATCATCATGTAAGATTAAAAACACAAAGCAATTTCATTCAAATTCTAAAGATATAAAGGAATGGGAAATTTGACTGGGGATGTTTAGAAATAATGATTTCTGGAAATCAATTTTGACTTAAAATTTCAGTTCTGTCTTTGTAAAATAAAATGGAAAAGAGGTACAATTTATACTCATGTGCCTGTGCATGGACACACACACACACACACACACACACACACACACTATCTCTTTAGCACCACCAGTTTTCATATTCTGATAATGGTCCTTATTTTTTCCTCTCCAGATATGGGACAAAGATTCTTGCTTAACCTGGGAAAGGAGATATTGTAAATAAGAAAACATCTAATAAAAAAAATAAATAAATAAAAGTTCCTGATGATGTAGAATGTCAACCTAATCAGCATTACTCTCCTCTAGGACTACTTCCCATAGCATGCCTAACACCACATGCACATATCACAGGCACACTCAAAGCAAGGATTCTCCTGCACTCCTTTCTCTTCTTGGAGACCTATTTTTTTGTAAGCCTCGCCTGTCTCTGTTCTACACAGTTTTTATTTTAGAGCAAAAGAGCTATGATAGAAACTGAGGCGATCTTGTTTGAAATAGGAGGGGGACTGGGAAGTGAGACACATGCATGCACACAGCATTACAAAACCTGACCCAATGTGCATACTCACCTACACATGATCAAATATGTGTATGTGTATAAAATCACATTCATATATACAGAACACACATAATCATGAGCCAGAATCATGCATGAGTTTAATCCAAACACACATGCACACAGTAATTCTATATGTGCTTAGTCATTAGTCACATCCATGCCACTTAATAATGTATGAGCATGGGCAACAGACGTCTATGCACATACAGTCTCACTTGCCCAGGCACAAAGGCTTCTCGCAGATTTAACAGATGAGCAGAACACTGAGGAGGTGGCATGTATGAATGGGCATTGGACTCGTATCCCCTTCCCACCCTGCGTTTTTTTCTTACAGGTGCACACAACAGCACCCAAACACTTATCCCTCCAACTAACATATTGGATAAGAAGCTCCAAGCAACTGTTCCTTAAGCACAGACATAACCCAGGCAGAAAGAGAACAGGGTCACTGAAGGACAGGAATGTAAACAACCTCTTACATTTTTTAAGTGAGTATAATTTAGAAGGGCTCATTGCTTCATCAGCTACACCTTTGGAAGAATTTTGAGTCAAGCAGAGATATAGAGTGACAGCACCTGTGTTTAATCTCAGGTTATCTGCTTGTGGACCCTAAAGAACTATGGCCTGTGGTCTGGAGAATCCTTACTTTCTGGTTCCTCCAAAGCATGCTTCATAAATACATTCTTCTCAACCCTTTTTGTGGCCCTGCATCTCCATCATGTGGGAAAAACTGGCACTGCACCTCGCTTAACTGTTCGGGAAAACTAAAGCTTAAACTGACAATAAAGAACAAGACTTGACAGATCAGGGATGGCATCTTCCCTGTTCCTAGAGATGGCATGGAGGAAAAATATATTTAGGAGCTTTTATCACATATTTAAACCTTATAGTGCCATTTTGTAGAACATATTTTTACCTTCTACTTTAAGAAAGATACTGATGAAGAATTTTGTCCTTTACCCAGATGCAGTTAACCTTTCTGACTTCCAAATCCCTTCCATTTTATTTATTTGGCTTATAGCACCTACTGAAATTATAAATTATATGGAAAAAATGCTCCTGGCCTGATATATGGTACTTCTAAGTAGTAGTGAGTTTTTAAAATGTATTCTGAAGGAAAGTAAAAGCACAAAAATTATTCACTAATTCTTTAACAAGATTAATTTTCCTGCCTGATTAACCTCTTCTCCCAGATCTCTTATGGTTCATATCTAAAATCAGAACCATAGCTTTACCTATCTAAACTATGTGCCCTGGAGTAAGATACAGTCACTATTGAGTTTTCCCTATTTGAATAAAGAGAATATTGTGTTGCATCTAAGGTCCTGTTAGCTCCCAAAAAGCAGCATCTCTCCAAGAATCCTCCAAGTCTACATCACCAGATTCATTCCACTTATAGACTGAGTAGCTACTGAGTTCTCAGCCTCTCTGACATACAAACAACCATTGTTAAGATAATCCTGCCTGAACTGTATAAGCTACTCAAAAAATAAATCATTTCTATAATATACACTCACCCCATCATTTCCATTCCCCAGACAATTCTATTTAATATTACTATGACTTAGCTAGTGACTCTGGAGGTTCTGAGCAATAAGATGGACCAGCATTACAATCCTTCCTATTTACACTAAGATCTGTAGCCTGATTGTGCACTCAGTAAGAATGCAACTCCATCACAAAGTGTAACAAAGTGTAAACAAAGCATGTTTTATTAAGAAAGTACTGTGGTCAGAGAATACATGGGCATTGAAAACATCCAGAAGTCAAATCATGAATCACATTTTGGTTGCTCTCAGGTAAGCATGCTATAATTTGTTTAAACATGTAAATCAGGGACTGGTGACATTATCTAGACTGTAGGTTATCTTTTAAGGCACAATTCCCCATAGAGGATGCTACAATATCACCAAGAGAACATGGATTAAAATAAACAAAATGGTAGCATTTGGAAGGGACAAAAGAAAACATAGTGAGAACATTACAAAGGAGACATGAACAGTAAGCAAGAGTGTTCATAGTGGAATGTCAGCAATAGATCCCTAGCCTGGCTTCAGAAGTTTCTCACAAATTACAATCTCAAAATCATCTTGTCACTGTGACAAGATGTGGAAACCTAAGCATAAGACACTTATGCTAGGTCACTTCCTATTATATAGTTTATTATAACATAGACTAGTTTAGCCCTGTGTTTTCACAGATGCACACAATAAAAAGTCCCTGTCCTGGAAGGCCACTTTCTGTATACAGTAGTGGCTGAAACATGCTGTATGTGTGCAATAAATAAGTCACTCAATACAGTGGCCACTGTTACTCTCCTATACCCCTAATACCTGTAGATCTTCTAGAATATGCTAGGAAGTGTCTACTCCCAATGGAGCCATTTGAATTATTACTCTAGAAGTGTAGAGTCAAGAGAAAGCTGGAAGGTTTTGCCTGCCACAGTGATGTTCAGAGTCTCAAGTGAAACAGTCACCACAAAGCCTTTGGAGTTAGTCAATGCAAGGCTGGGAGTCATCATACTAATTGCTGGCTTATGCATCCCTTCTGTGTATATTTTCCTGATGAATAGAGTTATGATTATTTAATTTGTAATGGACCAGAAGGGACTGATTTTGCCATGGCTGATGGCCAAGAAAGAATGTTGCTGGAACCAAGAATTTTTCAGAATGTATCTCAAAATACCAGATCGTAGCCAGGAGTTTTTTTTCCTTGTTGCCAATATTGTGAATGTGTTTTCCTGTTGACATGGAATGATTGTTTCATTTCTTCCTCCTGATGTCTTGTGGGGCTGTTGTAAGCCAGAAGCTATCCTAGGAATTATAGAATATGGAGTTCAGGAACCTTGGCAAAGGTGTGTCTAGAGGTGGGAAGCAGGGCAATGGTTTTGAAATGCTCACTGCTTCTCTTTGAGCAGACCTTGATAATTCGTCAAGTAATTTGTGTCCTGAGGCATCTGCTCCGTTAACTGCTCCAGATTTATCAAGATTGGCACTTTAGATACAAGAAAACAGGAGAATGAAAACCAGAGCTCAGATTTTCTGTTCCCCAAATCTCTCTTCATTACCTCTTTCAGACACAAACTTTATAATAAGAAGCATGATTTCTTTTCTCCTGTTAGTATTTTATTATGCACATAATTATTATTAATGAGTCTCCTTCTCATTCAAACCATGTCCATTTACTTGAGCATCCAAGGTAAAATCTACACTTTGCCTTCAAGAGTTAATTCTGTGATGTATCCAGTTATCTCTGAGCCTGGACACATTTTTCTCATACACTTTTCAACACTGAATATGCTTCTTTCATTTCATCTTCATGAAGTTCTACTCAAAACACATGCTGTTTATCAAAATTCCAGCTTTGTTTATACAAGGCTCCTCATCCCCAATAAACATTGCATTCTGTCTCTTCTGTTCTTCTAGAAGATTTCGTTATGCATTGAAATTCAGCTTATATTCTGCTACTTGCATAGCTGCCTATTAGCTGCACCAGGACATTAGTAATAAGAATACAGGACAAATATTTTATACACTGATTAATGTATCCATGTTGCTTAGAATATCATCAGCTACTGAAAAACCTTAGTTGGATTCAATAGGATCATCAGGAATAAAAAGTTAAATAATTAAAAGTTAAAATGGACCTTAATGTCATGTAATACTACCTTGAAGATAGAATTTATTTATTCTTTTGTTGGTAGTAGCTGAATGGAGTAGCATCTTTAGGAATGAAGCAAAATCCTAGTTTCGTTGTAAAAAATTCTATAGGTCAACTGTGGTGTTTGTCTGAAGAGAAAGAAGTGGATATTTTATGCCTCATCTTCCACCAAAGATCCCATATTCTGTCTCTGATAAATGTTAAAGCCTTCACAATACCCTGGATGGCCTGAACTTTGTACTAAAACTCTAAATTTGAATATTCTTCCAAACCTCTTATCCTTTGGAACTGAAGTTTCATTGTTGAATCTGGTAGTGGTATTTCTGCTTCCTTTCCCAGGTCCCAAGGTTCATGGAGTCATTGTTACAAACAACAGAGGATAGAAATATGTAGAGAACCTGATCCCATGTGACACTGCCCTAAGGAAACCCCAAAGACTTGAAAAATGAGAATCCAATGATAAAATCTTTTTCTATTTAGAAAGTGACACAGTGTTGACCTTAGGGATCATCTAGTTTCAGTCTGTCTCAGACACATAAGATTTTGTTGTTGTTGTTGTTTACATTCCCCAATGTTAGTATCTATCTATCCATTGCCCTTTGTACTTGGGTATTAGCTGTTCCACCAGCATGGAAAGCTATATTCCAATCCTTTCCAAAATTGTGCAACTGCTGGTCATACCCTGAATGAGAGTCTGGAAGGGAAAAGAGAAGATTCCAATAAAAATTTAACTAATGGAGGTTCTGTGGGGACAGCCAGACTAGAAGAGAAGGACAGAAACTGGAAAGAGGGTTTTTTCTAGCTTTTGGCCCTATATAATCAGATCTGTATATAACTGATCTCTTTCCTGACCAGCTATTGGCAGAATCAGCTCTTTATTAGCCAATCCAAGGTGGTAGAAAACAATTTTTACACAACACTGAGACAGGAGATGCTCCAAGGATAATGAAAATGCCAAGATCAGGACAGTAACCAGATCTTTGGGACAATATCTAGCATCTGAATACACAATGCACAATACCATCCAATACAGATTCTTGAGCTGCTCAAAATTGCTAGCATTTTCATTATCATTTCCAGAAAGGCAACACCATTGGGTGAACTTGGCCTTCTTCTCTAAATATGTTCCAAATAAAGTCAATCTGTAGCTGTTTTGTTGTCTTCATAGTTGTTCCCATTATATGAAATTATTCTGTGTATCTGTTAAGTCTTTATCATTTCCTTCCTATTCCTAGAATGCAAGTACCATGAGAAAAGATATCATATTTGTTTAGTTGGTTGTTTCCCCATGACTGGGAGAGTGATTATATAAGGCAGTCTGGACACATGTATTTGTTAAATGAGTAAGTCACTTCATCTAGTTGCTAAGGATGTCTGTTGAATGCATTAATTAATAATTACATTTTGTTGGTAGCAACTGATAATTCTTTTCCTTTTAAAGTTAAATTGTTTTTTTTTTTTTAATCTGGGAATGAATTATTCACGTTGTAGACTATCCAGAAAAGTTCCTGAGGCTCCTTCATGTCAGCCTTATCTGCAAATTCAGCTCTCTAAGCAGAGGACACACTGGGCAGGGAACTGAATCCAATCACAGGAGCATCTCCTTAGCACTTCTTCACAATAAATAAATAAATAAATACATAAATAAATAAACTCTCTTGTCAGTGTCTAGGTTAAACCTGCAGCTTAAAATGAAACTCTTTTATCTTCTAAGGTCTTCATTTCAGTTTTCTTTATTCTGTTTTCATCTATATTCCCTTTACCTCTTACCCCCACCCATACATAAGCTCAGAGAGAACTAATTTTGCTGAATTTCTCCTGAGCAATAAATGGCAGATCATTTCCTCAGGGCAGCAAGAGGAGGGAAGAATCAGGGCAGTAGGTTAGCATAGTTGGACAAAAACAGTAATTTAAGAGTACATAAATCATCCATCTGGCATACAACCAGACTTCCTGCCATCTATGAAGCTACAGTTCTCCATGCATGGAAAGCAAAAATAACAGATTAGTTCTCCATCAAAAGCAGAGAGCAGGAGACTCAGAGAGGCTAAGTGACTGCCCCAAGGTCACCCAACCCTCCAGGTGGCCAACTTCAGCTGTGAGAACTGAAATATATCCTGTCAGTCAGCAGATTTCGCTAACACTGCTCTGGTACTTGGCTATGCGCCTGTAACTCTCTTGGACCCGAATGCAAAGAGAATTATGGAAGAGAAGCACACTTAATAAAAATCAAACTCACCTACCCAGGCCCTGCAGGGGTGGACTGATCAGACCAGACTGCTTCCTAGAGGGTGAGATGGCTCAGAAAATAAGAGCATTTATTTGTTATTGGTTTATACCTATATAGCTCTTTCTCAGAGCTGCCCAGGGCTCTTTCTGACTTAATTTTAAAGTTTTACATTTTTTTCTTGGATCTTCTTGAGCCTTGACACATCCAAAAGGCACAACAAAGTGGTGGTGTGAAGATTATGTGCAAGGACTATTATGTACTGTTAGACAAGCTATTTAGATTAGAGGGCAAATCCCTCATCAAAGCCTGAAGGGAGTTAGCACAGTTTAGACTCCATGAGTTGAAGATAGATTCACTGTCATTCTGATCACTGTGATTGGTTTAAGGATAAATGCACAGCCCAAACTGAGCAAAAAGGAAGTTCACTGGACCTCCTTAGAATGAGCTGTAGCTATGTATGTTCTTTTGGGATTTTAAGGTGTAAAATATATACAGGCATGGAGCTTTATTTTTAATGTCCCAAAGAACCTCAAGAACTCACTGCCAAATGTGAGAATGAGGCTTAGCCAAGAGAATGAAAAAGATACAGGATTTGGACTTTTGATGAAGCCCTAAACAACATAAATATTTCTTCTGTGGCTGGCATATCTTTAAGCATCCCAGGGGTACATTACACAGCTACATTCAGCAGGTTCCTCCTTCCTTCACAGCAGCAGATGTTAACTCTTCTTAGAAAAAAAAAAACTCTTCTTATAAAAATATTTATATATATATAAATATATATATATATATATATTTACAGCCTATCTATGCCATTATCCGCTCTTGTCTGATTCTCTCATGTTTCTTCTGACTCCTCCCAATTTTAATTTGTTTTATTTATTTTTTGCTATTCTAACACTATTCCTCTCAGACTCATTCCACCTACCCTTGACACTAAATCTGGGCCCCCTACTTCAATATATTACTTCCACATGTGAAATAACTGTTTCAGTTCAACGTGGGAACTGACAACATTTCTTAAATCCTTTCATCATCGCCTTTCCCCAGCATCATGAAGACAGAGCATGAAGCTGGAGAAAGATCTGGAAGAAAATTATTCACAGAGAGTCCTGTCAGATCAGGAAAAATTAATGTGCAAAATGACGAAAGGGTATTGTGGTGAATCCCCAGTGCAGAGGACACAATGTTCTCACTCCTTGTTTTTGAACAATGCTGTGGTCACTCTCCAGTTTGGCAGAACACATTAAGCTAAAGTCATGAATAAAGTGAGATATTTAGGTCAAAGTAAAATGGTTGGGCTTTATTAAAAAAAAAAAAACCTGGAGAGATACTGAAGTAATCTTACACAAGGCCTTCATCTATGGCCTATCTTCATTCTCCTTTCACTCACTTTCCTGGCAGTTCACCTGGAGTCTTTTCATTATCACTTGTGGGTGTCACTCTAGAGTTCTACCAAGTAAGATTGGTGACAATCTTCTTATGAATTCTGACCTTGATTGTTGATCAGTCACCACCCTTCAGAATGCTTGGAGAGTGACATTTGTTAAAGGGCTTGCAAGCTATTGGCACAGCAGCATAACTTATTAGCTTCTCTTGGAAACATGGCTCTGTCAAAATTCTAGGTGTCCTTCATTAGGTGCTTTTACCTTGGAAGTGTCACCAACTTCTCCTGTAGTCTATGACTATTTCTGCTGGTCCACCTGGGCTGCTTTCTTCTTGTGTCACTGTTCCTTTTCTAAGTATCTGGCTTGACAATTTGGAGAGAACCAATTTTTGTCTGCTAAAGCTGCACATCTAGGAATTGCAGTAGATTATACATTTTTCAAGTTAGTAGTATTTGGAACCTGTTATTAAGCAGAAAGTCTAACCAATCGGAGTAAGTGCCTATCAATCATAACAGATTGGTCAATGAGCTAAAAACAGATGTGGTGGGTGAACTCATAGGGCAAAACTTTAAAGCTCACTGAGCACGATAATGTTAGCAAGAGTATGCATTTTTCCCATGACCTTGGCAAGAAGGGATATTAGGCAGTTACCCTGGCATGTGTCAAAAAGATATACTTAACATAGAGGAAACAATACAAGAGATTCAGTGAAGCAGCAGTTAGTGACACCTTAGACACATCCAGTATTGGGATTAGTAACACAGAATAAAGAATGAAGCCCCACTCTAGGATTATGGTAGAAATTAAGAATTATACAGAGAAAGGCAGGGAAGTCAGACAAGTACCCATTCCATCTGGCAATCACTGGTTAAACATTATGGTGAAAAAATACAAAGAAACAAAATCTGTACCTTGTGGTGAACACAGTTCCATAATGCTGAGATTAAGTAAAACCAAAACCAAACAAAACAAAACAAATGAATGAATGAACAAAAGTACTCTAGTGAGAATTGGATCCACCTACCATAGTGGAGATTCATTGACAATCTTGGCAAGAGAGCAAATGATGTGGCACTAGAAAACAGTACTGGCTCAAATGCAGACAATAGGCAGTAGAGATCATGGTGGAGATAGGAAGACAATACAGACGGCTGTAACTGATGTAGAGGTTATATGTCTGTAGGAAATAGCTGGAAGTAAGTTGAATATGGTTAACTATAGTGTACGTGTCCTATATCAGGTTGTTATGAGAGAAAATATGGTAGAATATTAAAAATTTGAATACCACATGGAGTTATATTTCAAAGAAGAAAGAGCTCAGCCAATTGCAACAATATAATACATTAAGGACAATACAGGACTGAACCACATTCCAGTCAGTCTGTTATGGCTGGAGTGACTGGCCCAAGATTTTCTTCCACTGTACAAAACCATGTTCTCTGCAATGTGTAGCTTAGATATTAAAAGGGGATTCAGACAGAAAGAACATATTGAAAAACTTGGAAAGAGTATTGTTGGAGAGTAGGATGTGTGAAAGTTCATGAGGCTATATTACACCAGGAAACATAATGAACTGACATGGATTTGAGCTTTACTGTATAGACAATAGATTGAGGGAATGTAGAAGTAAAGGTTATGTAATCTGTTCTATCCTTCCTACAAATCATACTATTTTTCAGAGTATGCAATGGAACGGTAATGGATGGATGTCAAAATTTAGCAGGTTGTAATCATCATGTGAAAGATGAAGAATTCAACTGTGCTAGTGAAGGAAAAGAAAGAAGGAAGGAATAGAGGCATAAAATGTCAAGGAGAATTAAATGCCAAAATGGAGTGAAGTTTGAGTCAAAAATATCTCCCCGTCTGTGATTTGAATAGTAGATGAGATGGTAATATAATTTATCATTTAGAAAGGTAACCACCTCCATGTTAAGTGTATTGATCTTGAAGTATGCAGGGGCTGTTCCTGGAACAGCATACAGTCAATATTTAGAATTAGAAAGCTAGAATTATAAACTGAGATTTCTTATTTAATAATAGAAGCTACTGGGATAAGTAAAAAATGATATGAGAATACAAATGGTATACAAAAGGAGGGTCAAAGAAGACCTGTGGCATCTATGAACATCTGAAGAGTATACAGATAAACAATACAACACAGAAAAACCCAAATATTGTAAGAAATGGGAAAAGATTTGTGTAAACAAGAAAAATCAAAAACAAAAATAATACAAACAAAACCCAACAATAACAGCAACAGAAAAATGGAGATTAGTTCACAGAGTCAAATGTGTCTATGAAGTAGAACTGAGAGGAACAGGAAACTAAGTCTAGCTGTGAGCCTGGAACCATTGTATGACCAATAATTAAATCATCTTAAATCCTCTGATTACATTTCCAAATTATTATGTTCTTTTGCCCTAAGTCATATGAGTTTTATGTAGAAGTTGATGTACCCATTTTGAGTATGCAGTTTTAAATATTTGATTAAGCAGAGTTGAGTAGTCACTTATATAACTCCACAAATCAGGTAGAGAATATCTTCATTATCTAAAAATCATCTGTCATGCAAATCATGCCATGGTCGTTAACCTCCATTGTCAATTTGATATTGGGGAACACCTATAAGGGACTATGTAAACTATATTAGCCTGTATGCATGCCTGTGGAGAATTACTTAGATTGGGTTGATTTATGTAAAAAGACCTGCAGATTGTGACTTACAAAGCATACCCTGGAACGAGATCGTGTTGCAGAGAGAAAAGGAGAAGGGGAGAGAGGAAAGCAAGTTGAGGACAAGCATTCATTACCCAACAATGATATTACAAACTGCTTTAAACATCAACTTCCTGAATTTCCTTGTCATGATGAACTGTATCTCAAACTGAGTTAAAATAAACCTTTCCTTTCATAACATACTTTTATCATGATATTTTGTCATAGCAAGAGAAACAGAGCTAAAATACTAAATACACTCCACTGACTTTTCTTTCTTTTCTTTCCCACAATATCTGCAGTTACTAAACTATATGCCTCAAAAATGGTGGTAGATAATTATTTTTCCCTGTTATATTTTCAATTAGTAAAATATCCTTGAGTATCATCTGGAATGAAGTGCATATCCCCAGTCCATTGTTTATCATTGCTGAGAAGCATGACACTGGATAGACATAAATCACTGTTTATAAACTCATTCCTTGATGGACATTTGGGTCCTTTCTTGCTTGTGTGTGTGTATGTGTGTGTGTGTTTGTGTGTGTGTGTTTGACATGCATATTTTTGAATTAGACATTTTCTTTACTTATGTTTCAAATGATATCCCTTCTCCCAGTTTCCTCTCCAAGCTGTTACACATATCTGAGTTAAGCATGTCTGTAGACACAGGCTTTTATTTTTTGCTAAATAAAAATTAAATTGTACATATTAAGAGTTTGGTTACCATGATAACAAGTTGGCAAACTCTTTACTAAAGTAGTTGTATTTGGCACTTATGCCTTAACTTCAGAGAATTCTCTTTGCTCCAGGGCATTTTCATCCCTTGGAATTGTCAGCTTTCAAATTTTTACTCATTCAAATTTGATGTGATAGTGGCTCAACATTGAACTTTTCTCTAAATCTACTGAACCTCATCTCCTAAGCCCAATTTCCTATATTATTTCTTCTTTAGTGAACTGCCCTAGGGTCTTCAGAGAATCTTCACAGGTCACAGAATCTCAATTCATAACCTTTGAGAAAAGAAAGGCTTAGAGAGACAGTTATAGAGACCAGGCAGGCCTGACACTGATGTGCTAGATCGTTCCAGTGACAAGTCCCTTGTTCCAGATCTAGTGAAACAGGCTAGGCTGACTCCAAGATAGGCTTCAAATTGGTAGCTCAGGAGACTAGGCCTAACTCTCTGTTTCTAAGAACTGGCATGTCCAGGCAAGTCAGGTACTGAAAAAACAAAAGAAAACAAAACAAAAAACCTGGCCTCAGGCAGTCAGTCAGAAACTGCCCTGCCATCAGAAGGTGCCCTGCTTCCTGGCCTGACTCAAGGGCAATGGGTAAGCAACAGTTTCCAGACTTCCTCCTCAACATTTTACAGACTTCCCCAGTAGCAGTTTCCAGCCCCCAAAGCCCCAGCAATGGGTTTGGAATGTCCCTTAAAGATAGAGCCAACAAACTATGATATCACCTACCAATCCCAGGAATTCCCCTAATGTGCTTTGAATCAGGCCTGTGAGCTCACTGTGGTACCTCCATCTTCATCTTTGTGGATGATAGACCACAGCATGCTGGACTTCTGCAGCATAAAATGCTCTTTGCTTTTGCATACAACTTGAGTCCAGGGTATCATTACTCAGTGTATCATGGACCCTTACACTAGGGTTCATATAGAGAAATAGCTCCACCTCAGCAGTTATGAACAAATCTCATACACTGAATATTGCCTTGGAAGTAGATAGATATGATCCTGAAGGCACTGGTAGATCAAATTCTAGAGCCACCTTTCTATCTTTCCCTGATACATGACATGAAATGTCTGAAATTCCAAGGGTACACTACCTTCCTGGAAGTGCCTATTCAGCCTTTTAGTTACAGTAGGAACCCAGGTCCTGTCTGTGGCACACGTTTGGGTGTGGTTCCTTGTTCATTCTCTCTATGGAATTTTTCTCCTTAGAAAAGTAATAGTTTTGGATTTTTGTTTGTTTGTTTGATTGGTTGGTTGGGTTTGTTTTGTTTTCCCAAACATCCTCAATCTTTACTTAGTTTTCTTTTGGGTTTCAATTCAGTATCTCTTAAGGACAAGAGATTCTTTAGCCTTTTATCCAGATTAAGCAAGGCTTCATTGCTTGATCAGTTTCCCTAGGATTCCTGTTTCTTTTAAAATATTGATTACATTTCACGTACTTTGTGTTGGTCAGCTCTCAATTTCTCATTGAGTAAATTTGGGAATCCTGACAAATCAGTAGGTCAAGGACTTCTTTGAGAAATCCAAATGGTTCATGCATTTGAGGAGTTGCCACAAGTTCCTTAGTTTCTGGTACTAGTGTACATGGAATGAGTCAGCATGTTCTGACTAGCAGCCTACAATGGCCCACACTTGTGCAACAGGTAATTCCACATTCACTAACCCCTGGAAACTGACTGACACCAGGAGACAAGGACAGATCATGAGACAGGACAGCCAATCGGCTGGTGCCAGCACTTCTGAAAAAAAGTGACGGACATGAGAATGAGCAGACAGTATATAGGCACCTCTCACTTTTTACCTGGATCCCGTAATCTGTGTTGTTGATTCCCAAGTTCTTACCCTCTAACCCCAAAGGATCATCTGGGAGGAGGCAGGGTGTGAGGGCTAGGGCAACATATTAGTACTTTAGATGTGCCCCTGGGCAAAATCGTTAATAGCTAATTTTCCCAGTGCAGACACGATGGGGTTGTTATTGAATTGTCATTGCATGAAAGGGTATTATTCATAAGTCCCATTAATCTTAAGCATTTCTCATTGGGCCATGGATCTTTACCATGATGTGACAGCATTTAAGGTCTTTGAGTCACTTATCAAGTCTTAAGTCATATGGATAAATATCCAGAAATGAGTAAAAGTTTCTCATGCAGAAAACTTAGTAGGGTTGATTATTAATTGAAATTTCTGTATAAATAGACTTCTAAACTATTCAAGTTTGATTCTGTATCTCTAGAGATTTCATAATTGTTTTCATCAGCATTTTTATCAAAATACACACAATTGGCTCAGGCATTCTGTGTTTGCTGGGCTCTCAAGAGGACAAGTTTACCTTCTCATGATCTTCTTAGTCCAGGCACCTCCAAGGTCTCAGAGCACCTGCATAGTAGATTTCTACTAAATAAAGGAAATTATCGGTTTTAATACTGTATGTAAATTGCTGGGTGGCTTTAAGGAGCCATTTTTTTTATTGATTAATTATTTGGAGAAATAGTTAGCAAATTTTTGTGTTTTTAATATTAAGTAGTAAATATTTCAGGGTGTATAAACTGTTCAGTTTCTGCTGAAACACTCAAATTTGAACTTGTAGCAATCATAGCTACAGATACCTTGTGAAAAATTGGATGTGTTTACAAACCATCAGTTTCAAAAAGAAGAGATTAACACTGTGGGGTACAATTAGTACATCATAGATTTACAGTCTTGTCTTAAAGTCTTTATAGATCTGAATAGGAATGCTCCTGTGTTTAACTCGGACCAAATACTAAAACAGAGTTCTGAGGTTTATCTTCTGTGCAATCATCACTACCTACTAACATGACTATTTTTCAGTTGACTGCTATTGTTTTCTGACCTCTTATAGTTTCACATTTTACATAGTGAGTGATAGGTAGCCTAACATGCACAAGGACTCTTGCACATAATTCTTGTCTGTTTTATCCTTCAAGGTTTTATGCTTTACACGCATTCACCAATTGTCTTCTTGAAGTTTCCTTTTGTTTGGATTTCATCCAAGAATACTGGCTTTTGAGTATGTTTCACATCTGTCTTAGTTTGGGTTTCTGTCACTGTTAAGAGACATCTTGACAAAGGAAACCATATAATTGAGGCTGGCTTAATGTTTTCTAGGCATAGTCCACTAACATCATCGCAGCATGCAGGCAGACACAGTGCTGAAGAAGGAGGTTAAAGTTCTACATGTTGACCCACAGGCAACAGGAAAAAACTGAGACACTAGGCTTTGCTTGAGCTTCTGAAACCTCAAGCCCTTTCCCCAGTGACATACCTTCCAAACGAAGACTGTACCTACTCCAACAAGGCCACATCTCTTAAGAATGTCACTCCCTGTGGACATATGGGGGTCAGTTTTACTCAAATCACCATACAATTCATTACCTCTTAAAATTTATCTTTAGGGAAATCTGCCTCCATTATGATGCTTTCCTGGATGTTCGTGGGCCTGAGCAGCTTATTACCCAATCTCTGCAATTGGTTATTAGCCCAGAAGTTTGGAATACAGGAAGAACAACCCACAAACCACAAGGAACTCAAGAA
>NW_022196900.1:27380939-27430015 GCF_008632895.1 Mastomys coucha | reverse complement strand
AACTAGTACCCTCAGAGCTCCCAGGGTCTCAACCACCAACCAAAGACTGCACATGGAGGGATCTGATTTTTCTGGCAGCATGTGTATAGTAGAGGATTGCAATTTGATCATCAATAGGAGGAGAGGACCTCGTCCCTGTGAAGGTTCTGTGCCCCAGTGTAGGGGAATGCCAGGGCCAATAAGTGGGAGAGGGTGGGGTGGCAGGCATGTGGAAGGGGGAGGCAAGTGGGGTTTGTTTTTGTTGTTTTTGTTTGTTTCTTTATTTTTTGGAGGAGAAATTGGGAATGGAGAAATTTACATGTAAATAAAGAAAATATCTAATAATAAAAAAGAAAGGAAAAAAATTGTTTCCCATGGTTTCGGTGTTTCTTGTTAGTAATGATGATAGAGTTATTAGGCAACATTACCTTATATCTGCAGGGCAAGAAGTCAAAATACCCCTAACTTTACTGACAATAACTTCATTTATAGTATCCTCACAATGGTGCATAAGGTATATCTTCCCATCTCCTTAAAAACAAAAACAAAGAACAAGACAACAAAGGTATCCAAACAGAGACGTGCAGTACTTGAAGTACTTGAATTGATTAAGAAAACCTAGTTGCAATATTTAAACCAGGTCTCCTGATACTGAAAGCCATAATCGCAGTGCCTGAGAAAAGAACTTCACCACTACACAGATATATTGTTTTTTTTTTTTAATTCAGTTTTTCAAGAAAAAAAAAGTTAAACTTGTGGCATTTATTATTTAATAGAAGAGTCTCTCACAGCATTAAAAATATATTTCCCTAAAAGAGAACCTCACAAATCTGACTGTTCAGAAATGTCACTTGGGGCACTGGATAAAAATACATATTTCCAGACTTTCTTTTTGCAAATTTTTTTTAGGAAGTCATCAATGGAACCTACACTTTTATAAATCACACCAGGCGGCCCCTGTGATGAGATGAGTTTGTCAAACATTCTCTATAAGATGCCTTTTATTGGTATGTGAGATTTAATTATGTAGATATTCCATAATTTAATTTCCAGTTCTCTGCTGGTAGATTGTAGGGTTTAATGACATTTTTATAGTGAAATAACACTATGCTGATCAGACAAATCCACATCTCTGAATATTTCCTTGGAGAACTGTGATCTTTAAACTCATCTCTCCAGCTTCATGATTGAGTTTCTTGTGCATGGAACCTAGCACCTCTCCTTTTCTTCTGCAAATAATTCTGAAAATGTGGCCGCTCAGGGAGGGAACACAGCAGAGGACTCCTGAAAGACACATAAAGCACAGATAGATAAATGTAACTGTTTTGACTTTTTTTCTAACATTTACCAATTTAGATGCTTTAAGGACCCATTTGCCTTCTGTTAGGTGTTTTTCTACACAGGTCAGCTGATGAGTTGCAACCTCATAAAGGAATATTACCTTTATTTTCCTGGTAGATAAAATAGAATGTAAAAATAGTAAACTTCCTTAGTTATTTTAGTGTCATAGTCACTGATACAGAAATGAATGCATATTATGCGTCACTGTAAAGTACATGACTTCCTTGACATTTTTATCAATTAATCTTTAGGGCAGCTATGTCATTAGGTATGTACTCTTATCATCAATCTACTAATGAAGCAGTAACAGTTACATTCCTTTTTTTTTCTCAAATGAGGTAGTAGAAAAACTGCTCAGAACAATGGAAGATTTCACTTTCATTCCTGTAACTCTTAAGGAAGAGATACCATATTTGGACATGGATGTATTCTATTCTTAGACTGTTTGGATCTAAGAAATTAGAATTGCTTTCAGCCACCTTCAAAATTTCACTTTATGTTCAGGTTTTAGGGTTCCCATAATGTCCTTAAGACCCTTATAACACATCTAGGAGTCTTCCATCAGCTTGTCTTTCTGGGACACAAAAGAAGCAAGCCCCTGTTACATGGGTATGAGTTACAAATGAAGACCCAAGTCCATTTTATAAAAGTACACTTTAAGTCCAGAGAAGAAAAACAAGAATGTCAGGAGGTGACTGCAGCTTTATTTCAGCTTTGCTTAGATTGCTGAAGAAGCTAAAGCTAAAAGCACATGGGAAATCAGCATGCATGTGGCTGGGGCACAGTAGAATGTCATCTTCATTTTGGTAGGTAAATATGTCGGTTATCTTTCTTCCTACTCTGCAACTCTGAAAGGCACAGCCCAGAGGAGGCAAAAGCAGATGGCAAATTTAGCATCCTACTTGGAGTTCAATGTCTACTTAATAACTAAATGAACGTAGGCTGATTATAACATCTGACTCTTGATTATTTTATTTGTTAAGCAAGATAAAATCTAATCAGAAGATTATTATAGTAACTAAATAAGATAATGTGACTAGAAGTTTATGCACAACCTTCATAGTATGTACTTATTATCTGGAAGTTGTTTGCCTTCTCAAAAGCCTACTTCATGCTGGGCAGTGGTGGCGCATGCCTTTAATCCCAGCACTTGGGAGGCAGAAGCAGGAGGATTTTTGAGTTTGAGGCCAGCTTGGTCTACCAAGTGAGTTCCAGGACAGCCAGGGATACACAGAGAAACCCTGTCTCGAAAAAAAAAAAAAAAAAGGCTACTTCATTCACTATATATCTGACCTGGTTTTTCCTGAAGACTTCTTTTAAGTAATCCCACTGGGCATGTAAAATTCTGTTTTAGAAAGTTTCTAAAAGACAGGGACAACACATCAGCAATCAGAAAGCAAGAAAATCCTGTAGTTGTCAGCTCATTATATAGTATATAGTATATTAAAACTTTGAGATTGTAAATGCAGGACTAATTTCAGGATTATTATTTTAACTTTGATATTTACTTAAGGATATTGATTAAGTCACTTTAAATACATGCAGAATTACTCAAAATGAAGGTAATGATAAATATCCACATGATGTGGACATTATGACTATCAGAAGAGAAACCTGGGTAGAATTACTGCTTTAACGTAACTTGGTTCTAATCCTGATTATGACACTCTACAAAGTGATTCAACTGTATTGCCTTTATGAAGAAGTATTATCTATACATTAAAATAAAGGGTTTGGACTTGTCATGGCCTGAGTTTTGTCCTAGAAGGCCACACCATAGAGCAGTAAAACTGAAACCCTAATTTGTACTTTGCCCACAATATGCACAACATATAACTGGCATGCAAGCACTGAAAGTGAGAGGGAAAGAGACAGAGACACAGACAGAAACACAGTACATGTACACATACAAAATAAGTAAAAAGATGGAATAAATAAATGAAAGATTTACAATAGATGGCAAAAGGCCCTTCCAGCTTCACTGTTTAAAGATTTTTGTAACCTGGTGAAAGTCATGTTGAGGTTGATAAAACTCAGGTTGAGCCTTTCCTTATCTGGAAGAGATTTCTCCAATGTCAACTAAGGATCTGAGCCTTTTGCTTTGGAGAAAACCTTGTTTGAAATAAGGAATTCATGATAGAGTAGATTCATGTACAATCTCTTTCCAAATTCTTGAAATAACTTCAAACCATTATATGTGACTTTGAGAATCGGTCCACCTATCCAATGAGTTTCATCCCTTTCATGATGTTTAGCAACACAACATTCATAAGGAAAACATCATGAGTATGCAAAGAAATAATTCCAGGTGTTGGACTCTGTGGTCTGTAGATATATATCTAGGGAGAAAAAAAAACCTATGTAAGTTGATATAAATTTGTTGTTCTAATTCTTGTATTCAAATAAGATAAAGGGAATTTGACCTACCACCGCCAAAGAAAATAGAACCTGTACCATAACAGAGACGTTATTTTGCATTTAAAGGTCAAGAATCAGAATATATATATTGACAAAATTAAGTTATTTCTAGCAACTGGTATAAATAGAACTACAAATCCCATAGCTTTACTTTCCTGTGGCATAAAAATAAAATCTTGCTGAATACAGGATATTACAATCAGTGAATTATGAACATAATTTTATGAGAATGACAGAGACAATGGTGATCCACAGCCATTACCCTGGACTTTATTTCAGGCCTACCATTTTCTATATTCACAGATACATTTGAACAATCAAATGTAAAGCAAGCAGGAAGGAAATTTTATTATCACTTTCCTGAAAATTGAACCCTTATTCTGACTTAGTTTGAATTAGTTTATAATTTTATTTTTCACATTTACACACATTTCTGAACTTCTAAACTCGGAACACACACATATATATGTAAAGGTATAAGCTAAATGTTTAAGCTAACTTTTTACACTCAGACCAAATTAAAAAATATTTCATAACTTGCAATTCAAAATATGTCTACCTAATTCTTTGTAACCATCCAACCTGATGTTTCTATTTAGATAAATGATATAAATATTTGATAAATTAACATATTTTGCTTACTCATGAAAGTTCGGTTTATAGATGGTATAAAAGAGTATGAGAATACGCTGATGAGTAGGGTAAAAGCCTTAAACTTGAGACCCTCAGTGTAGTTGAGGAGACAAGCATGTGATGAAATGACAGAATGATATTTCCAACTGAATTTATAATGAAGTCATATGATGATATGACTTTATATCTCTAGAAGCATTGGAAAAGACTGTATGACAGTTGCATTTGAATATTGGGGACTGATTAGAGCATTCCCCTGTTAGAATGATACTTCTCAGTTAGAAGCACATGTTGGTATTTATTATATCATAGCTTGGGAAATGTGATTACAGCCTTATAAGTATATGTCCAGAAATTTTGCAAAGCACACCATAATGTGAAAGCAATCAATACAACAAAGAGTTAACTGTCACAAATATAAATAGTTCTGGAGATATTATAAAAAGAAATTCCAGGACAAGGTTAACATAAAGCCAAGAGTCATGATCAGTTCAGGATGATGGAAATATCTTGATATAGAAAAATTAAATGGAAGACAGCTGACAATTGATCTCTGGGAAGAAGGGCTTTGAACATCACCCTATAGGTGTGGGAAGCAATCAAAGTTCTTTTAAGACTGTATAATAGAGGGGGATTATTGAGTTTGACATCTTCAAAGTGGAGCAATTCTACAAGATGATCAACCCTTTCACTGTGACTTTATGGAGTTACCAAAGACTACTGAGTTCAAAATTCCCACAGGAGAAAAATATAGGAGAAATGTGACAGTTGGACATCCATGCATTTCTAATGAGACTTATAAATTTGCCCCAATTATTCTGGTGATAATCATGATGAAGAAAACCAGATCTTCCTTCCTCCTAAGCAACTATATTAAGTTCTCTGCCAAGCAGAAGCCCTCCTGCTAAAGAATGTCACATCTCCTCTGTATCTGATCTCTCATATGGACATTCTTCTGGTTCATCTTAGGAGAACTAAATACTTTTGTAATGAATCAGATGTTGATGACAGCTGAAAGATTGACAACTCTGGAGGAGGATGCTTGATGAGCTCACATTCTCATACTAAGATGACATAGAGAAGAATTACATATGCTGAAAGATTTATCATCAAGCTGTCCACAGGTACCTCTTTGGCCTCCATAAAGTAGTTTAAAATTAGATGCAATCTGGAAGTCTTTCAGAGCCAAGAAGGAATGCTGTGTCATATGAATGCTCTTTCGTCTTGTTACTTTGTTAGAAGTAAGTTACATTTTATATTAGCATAAAGTCTAAATTCCAAGTAAAATGTTGCATTTTCTCTTATCCTATATCTCTTCTGTGCCATCTCCTCCTTTTTAGAGTCATTGGGTTTTAGAGTTTAGAGAGAATCCATAGTTCTCTTAGCACAGTCCATTTTACAGATGAGAGAAAATAAGTTCCAGAATCAGGTATATGTTGTCTTGAAAACATAGTAGTAACAACCTTTTCCTTTGATGGTCTCATTCGTGGTTTCTTCTGAAGTGAGCATCTCTTCAGTCAATCTTATAACTTCTTTCATCTTATCATTTTGCTTTTCAAAACTACTGCTAGGAAAGTTCTCCATAGGAAGATTGCCACATCTATTAACTTTGGCCAGTAACCATCTCAAAACTAAAAGTGAGAGAAGTATTACTGAAGAAACTTTACTAATGAGGATTCTAAGTTTCAATAGCATAACGTTTCCTAAATTATAAAGGAATAATAGAGATTATCATGGTTTGGCAGACTTCTGATGGTATTCTTGGGCTGGACAGTGGAACTCAGGGGTTGCACAAATCTCCTAGCAGCTAGGTGTGACTTTGGGGACATGGCAAGCACGGGGTTGTGATGGGAAGCTGGGTAGTACTCAAAGTAGGGCTCCCCTTCTCAGAGAAGGAGAGTGGGTAATGAACAGAGGGATTTGCAAGGTTAGGACCAAGAGAGGAGGGAGGGGAGCTGTAATCTGGATGTAAAGTGAATAAAAAAGAAAAAGAAAAAAATGTTAAAATTGACTTCATCCAAATTAATAAATAATTTCAAAAAAGAGAAAAAAGAAAAAAGAAAGTAAAACACAGTTTCTCCTGCTCCATCTCATCCCTCCTTACTTTCCAGCTTACTCATATCCATAACATCATCTTTCTCTCTCACTCTTTAGAAAACAAAAGTACCTGTTTGCTGCATTTGTTTTTGTTCTAATTCTACCTTGGAAAAAAAATCTAAGGACATCTGGAAATGTCACACAAGGGCTTTTCTCATCAGATGGTGTTATACATTTATCACCATATCTAACCCATGCATTTCTTAAAATGTGAGTCAGAGGTTTACATAACTGAGGGCTGAGGTTTCAAAAAAAAGCTTGCAACATAAAAACAATTTTTGAATTTATAATTACCAAAAAGGTCAAATGTGTAATGAATATAAAGTGTTTCTTACTATACATCCCTAACCTCAGCTTAAAGTGGAGACCATTATATGTTGTCAATATCAATGATTTTACTGTACATATAAAACTTCTTGCTCTGACAGAAATACAGAATTTTAATTACAGAAAACAAAACCTCTTATATTTTCATATCATCATTCCTCAGCATGCAAATGACAAATTAGTATATTATGGTTATTTACTGTGTGTGTGTATATGTGAGTGTGTGTGTGTGTCTGTCTGTCTGTGTTTGTGTTATATATGCCACAGTGAATGTGTAGAAGTTGGAGGACAGTTTTCAAGAATTAAAATTCTCCTTTCATTATGTGGATCCTAGAAACAAAATTCAGATCCTCAGATTGGTGGCAAATGCCTTTACCTGCTATTAAGCCATCTCTCCAGTCCTCAAACTCATATATCTTTAAATTGTATTTGATATTGAAAGTTTCTGTTTGAGTTGCTTACTTCAGTTCAATTAAAAAATAAATCATCAATAAATTTCAGCTTGGTATCAGAAGATAGCTTCCAATTTTGCACTATATATTTATACAAAGTGGTGTTCTAATCTTTTTGATCAGCTCTGAAGAATGTCAGAGATGTAAATATTTAGCCAAAGTTTAATTCTTTATGTAAAAATAAACAAGTATATCCATCTCTTTAGTGTTCAAATTTGCTCTTGTACTCAGTAAATGATAAAATTGTACATATATCAAAGACTTCTTTTTATAAATTGAAATGATCTGTTACTAGCAGATCTTTTGTTTGTTTGTTTGTTTGTTTGTAAGGTGTGCACTTTTATTAAAATGGTCTCAAATCAGTGTATGGGACAGCCCTGGCTGCTTCAACACCTCAACCCACTCCCAGGGAGACCAAAGCCTTCATACATCAAGTTGGGGTGACAGAAAAAAGGGGCCAGGATGGCTGACCATTCAGAAATTAAAAACAAAAATGAAGTATTAAAGCAGAAGATTTAAAAAAAGTTTGTAGTACATAATTTACACAGAAGCAATGCTGTCACCTTCCCTGGTGTGGACTCAGGGTATCTTTTATATGCATATTTTAAAAAATATGCTTTTATGCATCATTGCAAAATATTTTTTTGAGAAAATGGGACTGTGAGGAAAAAGCATTTAGAAACCTAATGTAGGATGAATGTCTATAACAGCTGATACTGTCTCTACTGATTACTACTGCACGTTTTCTGCATTAGATTTATCTTTTGATAGATAATAGGGAAAGGCAAAGAGGACACAACCTGGTCAAATGACACTACAGTATCAAAGAAAAACTATTTCTATGATCAAAGATCACATAACTCTCCATTTACCTCTTGCCAAATCCAGTTTAAAGAACTTAATTGATCACATGGATAGATAACTTCTAGTCTCTTTACAGTCTCTTTCCTATCAATCTGTCTCTTCTAGATATCCATATAAGAATAATAAATGAATATTTCCTGGTAATGAACACTTTCCAGAATTAGCATCACATTTTTTTTTGTATAAACCTTTTCTTGTCTCTGATGAGTGGCGATTTCATTAAGCATAACTTTATTTGTGGAAACAGAGACTAAGGAATCAATCCAACTATAGATATATTTTTTTATACTCTTAAAGTAGTCTGCATTAATACCATTTTGAAAGAGAAATCATGCAGCGTATGCACTAGTGTTCTGTTTTCATCATTTGATCTGACTTCTTCTGTTGACTATCATTACTTCACGCATCAAAAATTCTTCCATGAGCCTTCTTTGGTACCAATCTATTAGTAGAGTTATGGCATCTACCTTTTAGGATAGTTCTTAACATGCTAGGATGCATTTAAAGCAGTCACCACATAACCTGGAAGTGGGAAAATGTCAGCTATTATTATCAACAATCTGTTTGATTTGACATTCTGAAATCTTTCAATCTCGATAGTTTATGTTTCTTGGCATTCATGCTGCATATTTAACTTCTTCTGGGTTTGCGTGTGACCATTTTCTCTGTGCATATTACATTGCTCTTGTGCTTCTCTGTCATTCTCTGATTTTTATAAATTGGTCCCCAGAGTAGTATTATTGAACTATTACAGATTCTCTCTGTATTATCTGGTTGGTTCTATGCCATATATATATATATATATATATATATATATATATGATATATAACTTTGATAACCCAGGGGAATTTCAATTCATTCAACCTAAGATATGACTTTATGACTATAACATTTATAAAACTGCCCATCTGTTAATATATTCAGTATTTATTTGTACTACAACCAATTATGTATCCACTTACGGAAAGTATACCTATATATACCATATTTTATTTCCCTCTAATCTATTATAGAAGAAGTTTTCTATGTATGGAATATATACACATAAAATATTTGAAATATTTTATACACATGTTTATTCACATTCTAATTTCTAGTATCTGTAAATATCACCATCTTTGGAAAAACAGTCTTACAAATGTGGTTAAAGATGTGAGATGTTCAGATCTGTACTGGAGAGGTAAATGTCAAGTGGATCTGTATTAGTTTGAGCTCAAACTTCTCAACACTGTGAATTACATACTAGCCAAGGCTACATCATGAAAACCTTTCTAAAACAGTCAGGAGGGAGATTGTGAGATGGGGAGACCAATTCGGGTTTTTGAGACAAGGCTTTTATGTTATTATTAATATTATTAACAGAAAAGGCAGATGGAGACTTATGACACCCAAAAGAGATGAAGTACATGTAAAAATAAGAATTAGAGTTGCATAACTTAATGCTAAAACATCCACCAAGGCGAGGAGACACTAGAAGAGGCAAGGAGTATACTTTCCTATGAACCTCTACATGAAGTATGTCCTGCTGTCACTTTGATTTTGATCTGTCTTAGAACATTGTGAGAAAACAAAATTATGGACCCTAAAATTCTATGCTTGCAGTGATTTATCACAGTACCTACTGGAAGCTAATCTACTCCTCTTTTCTCCATGCTGATGTTCTAATACTGACTATCAACTGAGTAATGGTAGTTGCTTTTCTCTCCCTATCTTAGTCTGGCTTGCTTCCAAACTAGCCTTCAACAGATGCAAATTAAGATTCTCTACCATGGCAGGGAAAATGGTGCAAAAGAGAGTTTGAGGTAGCCAGTCAAGTTATATCCTCAGTCAGGAATCAGAGAATAATAATAAATTCTGATATTCGGCTAGATATCTCCTTTCCCAAAGCACAGGATTCCCACTCAGGGAATGGTGCAGCCCACTTTTAGAGTGAATCTTCACAAAAATATAGGCCTAAAATATAGCTAACTCCAATACCCTCAGTGTGGTGTTTACACCTTTCAGTCCAGTGTTTCTACCCTCTCTTCCACACCTTTGTTTTTTACAGTTCAACAGCATTGATACTTATGATTCTTAGACTTCCCTATTTGCTTCTTACAATTGCCAACAAGTTAGTTTTCTTTTTTGATACTGCCTCCCTTGTGTTCCCTTCTTCCTTCTCTCCTGCTATTCTGAACTCAGTATGTATCTCAGTTATTGAAAATTTTTGCTTAATACTTGTTCTTTCACATGCTGTCAGCTTCCTGGAATCAGAAATCATGTCTCATTTTTTTCTGCCGCTTGTTTTTATAATATACTTAATTTTATAAATTTCCAAGTATTTCTCAAACCTGGAGAAAATAGATGCTTAGCAGATCAGATTTCTGAAATGACTCCAATAACATTCTCTCTTAATATAACTCTGAAATTCCTCCTCACTTTTTATCATGATAGGTTTAATGACGCCTTCAAAAGTTTGCTTCACATACAGTCTAAGTTTGATTTTGTCTATTCCTTTCATCTAGTAGAATGACAACTGATTCCCTGTCATTATCAATCAGTAAAAGTTGAAACATTTCTAAACTGAATAACTAAAATTTTACTACTTTTTGAAGTTTTCTTCAACAGATGAAACTAGTGTTAACCTTTGCCCTATTTATAAGTTATTTTAACATTGTATTCCCTCCACTAGACAGTTTTCAGTCTTCTTACACACACACACACACACACACACATCCACACATCCACACACACACATCCATACACCCACACACCCACACACACCCACACATGCATATATATATATATGTATATATATATATATACATATATATATATATATAGATTAGATTAGATTAGCTGTTGGGATGTCTGTAAGGTGTTATCTTGATTAGGTTAATTGACATTTGAAGATTCACTCTAAAAATGGGCTGCACCATTCCATGAGCTGGGATCCTGTGCTTGGGAAAGAAGATATCTAGTTGAACATCAGAATTTATTGGTCTCTTATTCCTGCCTGAGGATATAACTTGACTGGCTACCTCAAACTCTCTTTTGTACCTTTTCCCCTGCCATGGTAGACTGTAGCCTTGAACTGTAAGCTAAAATTAACACTTTCTGTCTAGTCTGTTTCTCTTTTTAGTTTATATTATAATATATATAAACATATGGTTGTATAGTTATCATGTACATATTAGGAATATACTCTGGAAAGAGATTTTAGTAAACACAAGTCTAAATCACAAATATAAAACAGAAGAGAATTTGGTAGTCAACAACACCAATACCTTTACTTTTCAGATGGGAGAAATGAAACTGATTCACATATTATTATTCAGTAGAACAGAAAAAGAATTGAGGCAAGACCTAACCTGGTGCATCTAACAAAGACAATGGATTAAAGGCTAATGGCACTTTCCCCTCCACTGTGACACTGAAAACGGAAATCTCTGTTTAGCATTCTAAATAATTCATTCCCTTTCTGGTGTTTCTGGTAATCACCCTTGCCAGGTTCCTAATAAAACCCCACAACTCTATTCTTTAAGGCAGAAGGAAGACCCATTAACCAAGTGTCTGAACCAGTGTCTCTAAACTAGAGGCCAAAAATAATCAGATATTCATAGGACAAAAACTGTAAGCTAAGAATGATAGCTAGAAAATTATCCCCAATAAATCTATGACATAGTTTTAAGAAAATGAAGTTTTACTTTGCTTAAACTTTTATCATGGGGAAGGACAGGATGAACCTCGATATTCATATACTTGTGTCATAAGTCTTACTGAGGGAGACTTTAGTTTTCTTTGGCTCAATTTCCTGACAGGTCTGACTATAAGTAGGCTGGGTTAGAAGATACTGCTCTGCACCTCAAAACTTTCATAGTTCAATGGAATCATTTATTAAGTTACAGGAAATGAACAATTTCCTAAACTCTGACACCACAACTTAACAAACATTTTATTGTTATTGTTGTTTATTTTATAAAATCCTAAGATTCTGTTTTCACATTTCCCAGTGCTGTGAAATTTTATATTTAAAACCAAGCTTCAAGAGTGTATGTGTCTGAAAGTTCATGTAGTATACCCTAATATGAAAAGACATTATTTAATACCGCCACTTAAATTCAATTTGATATCCATGGATTACAAACTCACTGACCCATGAAGTACACCAATCTAACTCACCAAAGTAATGATCACAAAACTTTTCCTTTCTGAGCCATACGTTTCAAAACTTTCATTTGCATGTCTTATATCTGCCTTGTTGAACAATATAGGTGTAAATTAAGCCCTTCTTCTCAGTGATCCCAGAAAAGAGAAGACAAATTTATATTCTAACTATTTATAAGAGCTTCCAAAACCCCTGTCACATGATCCACACGAGGAACAATAATAGACACTGATTGACATAGGATTTACACATCTACTTACTTGTTTTGAGACTTCCTAAATGTAGACTGTAACACACAAGGATTATTTAGTAAAGCTCAATAGAAAACCTGGGAAGTAATCCTAATAGAAAGGTAAATAAATGAATGACACTTGTGTCTGAAGGATGAGTTAGCACTCAAGTAATGAATGGGGGCTGGGAAGGGGTGATGTCCCTTTGTGAAACTATGGAGACAATGTAGAGCACACATATCCAAACTTTCCATCAATTGGGAGACTTGAGGATTTTATCTACCAACTTATGCCAGCCATGATCTGAGAGCTATACTTAGAGATTATTAATTCAATAGAACTTCCAATGTACCATTGTAGGAGAAAAATAGGAAGCACCAAACCAAAAGAAGACTTCAAGGAAAAAAATAAAAATGGTTATATTTGGAAATCAGAAAATAACCATAAGGAAAATAGGATTGAGAAGAAAAGGATGTAGTACTACCAATGTCGGCCATACCGTTTCAATGCCAGTCTGGGAAAAGAAGACAACAAAATGCCCTTGGGTTGATATGAAGAAAACTCTATGTCCATTGTTCACCAGATAAGAGACATGAAACAGAACAAGGGTTAATTGTGCCAGGAATGGATATCCTCATACAATATTTCTAACTCCATTTCATTAGAAAAAGATAAAAATGATGGCTTGAGGGAGATTCATGACTGTCTCTGTTTGGGCTATAATCCATGTTAGAAAAAACTTGAAAGAGAAGTAAAATTTCTCAATACCACATGAAACAAAAAAGAATTCAGCACATGCAAATAAACATTTGAAGATTAAACATTCATTTATTTGTTGTCTGTAATTGCTTTCATACAACAAAGCAGAACTGAGCAATATGGCCAAAACAATCCCAAATATTAGTTCACTCTTTCTCTGTGGACTCTAGAACAAGAAACTTGGACACAAAGTATCAGAACTGTGAAGGTAACGAAACCTCAAAGAAAGAATAAATTTAATATTAGTATCACTAAGAACTAAATATACTACCTAGAATGTCTTAATCTGTGAAAGAAGTGGAGAGGTTTTGTTTTTTGTTTTTTGTTTTTGTTTGCTTATTTGTTTTGTTTTTAATCTAAAATGCTATTAAAGAGATATCTTCATATTATGGCCCATGAAGTTCTATAGTTTTCAATCATTTGTTAAGGTTTGAACATCTGTTCTGATTGTATGATGTGGATGCATATATGGATATTATGTGAGAGAGACTGAACATATATACATAACGTGATGTATGTATGTATGTATGTAAGCCAGAGAAAATGTTAGTCCCTCACTTTCCACTTTGTATGTGTGTGTGTGTGATGGTTTGAATATGTTCTGCTCAGAGAGTGGCACTATTGAAGTAATGGCCCTTTTAGAATAGATGTGGCCTTGTTGGGGTAAGTGTGTCACTGTAGGTATGGATTTTAAGATCTTCATCCTAGCTTCCTAGAAGTCAGTATTCTCCAAGCAGCCTTCAGATGAAGACATAGACTTCTCAGCTCCTCCTGTACCATGCCTGCCTGGATGTTGCCACATTCCAACCTTGATGATAATGGAATGAAACTCTGAACCTGTAAGCCAGCCCCAATGAAATGTTTTCCTTAAAAGAGTTGCCTTGGTTATGGTATCTATTAACAGCAGTAAATCCTTAAGACAGTGTGGCAGGGTGTTTTGCTGTTTCTTGGTGTATATGAAAGGCTGGCTGGACCATGAGTTTCTAGGGATTCTTTTTCTCCACCTGCTATCTCACTATAGTAGTGCTGGGACTAAGGTTGCATGCTATTCTACATGTCTGTCTTCTTGGAGGTTCTGATGAAGCAATCATATAACCTCACATTTGTGCAGCACATACCTTACAAAGTCATCTCTCCAGCTCGTTTGAATCTTTTCAATCTCCTCTGAAAAGGGAAGGAGTACATTGTGAAATCTAATCACACCAGTTGCCGCTATCTTCCTTAAGTATTAGGATTTTTTCCTCTCTTTATCTACAGGTAACTTGCCTTTGTTCAAACTCATCAACCTCTTTTCCTTCTTGAAGTTCTATCTGCAAGAAGTAGTTGACGGCTCCCCTACACCCCCTGTACAATGTGCAAACTAAGTGCCACTCGTGTAACTATCTCCACATCATGACTGGCCTGAGGGTCCTGGGCTCCAGCTCCACCAGCCTGGACTCTGGAACTCCCGTGGGACTCCGGTCCTGAGATTTTCACTTTGGACCCTCTTCCACAGCAGGCAGTAGCGTCTGCCACAGTCTGAACACTTCTTGCAGTCACTGAAAACACAACCGAAGGGTACTCTACCCTCAAGTGGTCCAGTGCTAGCTACCAACGGAGGAACCTAGCATTGCAAAGAGGGTCCTCTTTCTCTTGCTCACCATGATCTTCTGCCAGATTTTGATGGTATGTCGCAGCCCCTGGCTCCAGAGGATGCTACTGAGCCAATCTCTGCATCTATCACTGCGACCCCGGTCCTTGAGCCTTTGAACCTGATCTCTGAGTCCTTGGACTATTCTCTGTATATCAAAGCTTTTCTCCAACCAGTGGTTTTCTATATGCGATGGGTCACAGTCTGCAAAAGACAAAAACAAAACAAAACAAAAAAACAAACAAAGAAAAAAAAAACAGAGACACCAGGGGTACCTGGTGCGGGAGATCATATCCCAAACTAGGACTTCTAAGGCTACAGTAAGTAAGGATACTACCAAGCCAAGATGCCAGTGCTTGGGGCGAACCTGAGGCACTCTGTGTTCTAGCTAGGCTCACAGAGGATAGATAGAGGCCTTCTCAGTGTCTAATCAATGTCTAATCTTCTGAGGATATACATACATACATACATACATACATATATACATACATACATACATACATACATAAACATTAGAATAAATGTAATATTTATTCTAACTTATGCAGGGTTGTGAGATATGTCCACTTGCTATAACATTGTAGGAGGGAGGCCCCCAACTTGGGGATTAGTCTTGGTTTGGGGAAGGGGAGTATGCATAGGTTTAGGGCTAACACTCCTGTCTTCCAACACTTCAACTCTGTAGTCTGTTGTAAGACTTTGGCAGACCCTTGGGAATAAAGTATGTGACCTTTGATATCTTCCTGGTTTCTTCTTGGAGGTGGCCACAGAACTCTTTGGTCAGTGGATTGTCAGAAGTTGGCTATCTGGGGTCACCTAGTATATTCTTTGAACACGAACAAACTTGATTGCCTGTCCCCCCCCCCAAAAAAAGAAAGAAAATGTTGACACTCGCTTGACAAACTCCTCTCTCAACTATTTAATGGCTAATCCATTCTTATGTTTCAGATTTTAGTTTAAATACCATAAGCTAACAGAAACCATCTAAAGTAGTTTCACTTTACCACCTAATGTTTGTGTGTTTGTTTAGAATATTGATCTGTCTGAAGTTGTATGTGCCTTGCTCTGATTGTTTCTTTCTTGTCTATATTTCCATAGGCATAAAATAGATTATGAGCTACAAGAGGACAGATGCTGTGTCTTACTCCTTTATCCATATGTTCTTTAGATGCTGCAAACACAGGCATCTAGAAAGTAACATTTAAAGCAAAGCATGCGTGTTATTTTTAAGATGCCAAAGATAATAGCTAAACCATACAGCATTTAAAAGTATTGTCATAGATAAGTATGAATCCTGGCTGTGCTGTTTAATTAGGATGTAACAACTCTAAGTAAATTTTTTTCTTATCTTTGAATTCCTGATATGTGACAGCAATACCTATCTATTTGACAGGTTGTTAGCATTAATAGGATAATGTCTTTAAAATCCCTGGGTATATACTAGGGCTCAGTAAAGGGTAGCAGGTCTTTTTCTGCAGTCATCACTATGTTAAGCTAGATTTGTAGGCTTTTAAAGATGTAACTGTCCTACAACTAGGCCACAAAGATGCATAAGTGCAGAGGCACAAAGGGCTTCAATCATCATTGCATGAATATTCCTGCTGCAGACCCAGGAACTAATTCCTTATCAGCAGATGTGGATCCTGATGAGTGACCAGGATGCCTCTATCTTAATACTATACACAAGATACAGATGCTGTGCTAGATGTCTGAGAATTCAAATATAACCTCACGTGTAAGAATCCTTTGCTAACTAATGATGTTTGTGTGAAATACTTCTGTAGCAAACTTGGAAATGATGTCCCTTATTCCCCCAGCAGCCTATAGCCCATGCAGAGTTTAGCAATGCAGACTAATCATATTCTCATGCTCCTGGTGCTTTTGTATATACTCATTTTAAGCCATTCAATGCCCTGGGACCTTAATGCTCACTCTGAATAAAGTGGAAAGATGACTAAGCCATCTTTTCTCTGTTCCCCTCCCTCAGTATATCTCATGAGGATGCATCCTCCACTGTCTCTGGAGCAAACTAAGTTCTGCAGAGAATCACTCTATGAAAACAAGGATTACTCTGTGCTAAATAATAATTGGCTTAGAGGATTGAGATTTGACTATACTTCAGTGTGCCAGAGAATTAGCCCCAGAAATGAAGAGAGAAATTTGATGAAGTGGCACTGGGTAATATAAGTAGGACTGGGTTGGGGATTTTGAGACCTGGGTTTAATTCTGATCCGATCAAGAACTCTCTAGGTAGATTTGGTGAGGTCCCCAAACCATTCTGGAATTCAATCTATAGTAAGTGGTAGTCAAAAGAGGCTATATCTACCTCCCTTCCTATCTAATTTGTTAGATCACTAATTAGGAAAGAGTGGTAAGAGGAAAGGGACAGTCATAAGAGACAAGGGGGCATGAATGACACAAAAGAGTAGAAAAGAAACAGAAAATCAATTAAGAGGAAGATAGAGGTAAAATGAACACAGGGTCAAGCAGGAAAAGGGTGGGTGGATTTGCAGATAACTTTGTGACTTGGAATCCGGAAGGAGGCAGCTCAGAAGATAGATCTATGTGCTTGAGGAGTCACCATGAGAAATTGTGTTAATGAAATTTACATGCAGTTTGCCCCTTCCCCATGACTTCTGCTGCCCGCTGGATAATCTTCCAGATGGGAGTGTGTCTGATCTCATTTTATTTTGTTTCCATAGAGAGGCAAGGACACCGAGACCATCTGTTCTGGTGTTCCCTTCTGGATTCTACGCCACGTTGGGGGGCTTGCTGAGCCACAAGGGGAGCATTGTAGTCTCAGTTCTTCCATCATGCAAAAGAAAAAAAAAAGAAAAAGAAAAAGACTCCCGTAATTCTAGAGTCCTACATGTACTACCCTCTTGTCCCCAGCCAACATCACTGCCTCCTCCTCACCACCAAGCACACAGCTGGCAACAGTGCTGTTACCATGGTGATGATAAATGGCAACAGACAGTAATCAAGAGGGGTTGCTGGAGTCATAAGTCATTTCATATTGTGTTTAAAGGGACACAACCATATTTAAAAAGTTAAATTACTTTTATATTGCCTCCCTTGCTATAGTAGTTCAGAAAACAGTTTTAAAGGCGTTTTTCTCTTTTGAATGTTTACTTTCTGTGTTTCTTTTTGTTTCACATGGAATCAGATTGGTCCCCAACCTAACCACACTCAACAGTTGCCCACACATCAACTCTTAAGATGTTTTGGGAAGATGCATTTTAAAACAAAAATCCTTCTCATATCCCTGGCAGGATCTGAAACTTCAAAATGACACATTTCACTTATTTCATTTTTTAACTGGAAGTCCAAATATTATTAAAAATAATCTACTTCTGGGAATTTTGTACTCACTGATAAATAAGTTCATTTCAGTTAGGCGTGAAGCTTTACAATCAATATTTGCTTAGAACACACAGACTTGAGTCTTATCCGTGCTCCCATATAGTGACATTGACATGCTGTTTAGCCTTTTATAGGTCCCCAGCCTTCAGATTCTCTAGGCTGAGTTGTCCTTTAAAGAATTCTGACTTAACAACTGCACAAAAAGACCAAAAAGCTACTTAGTGTTTTTAAATAGTACTTAAATTTTGTGGTAGGCTCTACTCAATTCTATCCTGAGCTGGACAACACTCACATGTCATGTCTTGGGAAGCCTTGACTACTGGCAACTCTACATCTTTAAATTACATGTAATAATATTTAGTTTAGGACATGTTTGTGAGGATGAAATGAAATTATAATAGACTCAGAAACACTGAATAAAACGCATAGTACTTCTTTAATGTAAATTTTTAATTAGCCTTTCAATGTAATAGTAAAAATATACTGCTTATATTATGGTGTGTGTGTGTAAATGTCTGGGCCTCTGCATATCTTTCTGTACGTTTCTGTGTGTGATCTTAAAGAAATTCGTTGTGAACTGGAGATTCAGCATATTGACAGAATACATGACCAGCATGTGTGAGGTACTAGGTCTAGTCCTCAGTAGTGCTTAAAAAACAAAAACAAGCAAAACGAAACAAAAACTTGTCACTGATCACTTAAGAACTATTTGTTAAAATTTTGGAGATGGGTTGGCAACCCCATCCATCAACTAGGGGGCTATGTCTATCCTCTGGTTATGGTTTTGACAGGTTCTCTCTCCCTTTTGTGGGATATTTCAGCTAATGTCATCCCTGTGGGGTCTTGCCAGAATTGCTCCTGTCTAAAGGAAATACAGGGACAAAGAGTGGAGCAGAGACCGAAGGAAAGGCCATCCAGTGACCTCTTCACCTAAGGATCCATCCCACATGCAGACACTAAACTCAGATACTATTGCAGATGCCAAGAAGTACATGCTAACAGGAGCCTGATATTTCCTGAGAGGCTTTACAAGATTCTGACCAATACAGCTTTAGAGGCTTGCAGCCAACCATCAGACTGAGCACAGGAACCCCAATGGAGGAATTAGGGGAAGGACTGAAGGAGATGAAGGGGCTTTATCTGGCATCAATAGGAGGGGAGGCCTTTGGTCTTGTGAAAGCTTGATGCCCCAGTGTAGAGGAATGCTAGACAGGTGAAGCGAAAGTGGCAAGGTTGGATGGGGAGCACTCTCACAGAAGTATGGTAAAGGGGAATTGGAAAGGGAGGTTGCAGAGGGAAAACATGTAAATTTAGAAATGTAAATAAATAAAATATCAAATTAGAAAAAAAGAACTACTTGTTGCCTGCTGAGATGAAATGGTACTCTAAGTCTGCCTTCCTATCTAGTTTGTAATGAACATTAAAAGAAGTATTCCCTATGTGTATGTTCATGAACCGCCCAGAATCAGCCAAATGAAAGCTGTGGGTAGTTTAGAAAACATCCAAACATCCTATTGAAACAAGACTGGTTCACCCTACGTATTAAATTTGTCCTTCTCCTTTCCTTTCCGCAATTTTGGATCTTAAGCACTGATTCATGAACAAGTGCAATCTTCCATGAGTTTAAAAACAAATTCCTCATTCCACCCCATTATTTACATTTACATCTTTGCTGCTCCTCTGTCTGCGAAGCTGAAACTTCTGCAATGGTCATATTGACAACCCGAGAGAAAACAAATGTGTTAATATAAAACACATTCATTTGACCTGGGAACAAGGGACTGAGAAATGGAATGGTTTCATGTAACAGGTATTTCCCATGGCAAAACACAGTTATGTCTAATATCTCTTTGTGAACTAATATTTAAACAAATTGTAACCCATTAATATTACTGCCTGACTGTGGATCTCAGTTTTTTTTTTAATTAGATAACAGCTGGAGCAGGGCCCAATTTAGATGCACAATGATCCATCTTCACTATTAAGAGATATTAATAATAATATTAGTGATTGATTATACATGTCACCTCACAGAAGTATGAATACAAGCACAGATCATCCAAAACTCCTAAGAGATACAGTTATGGTTATTCTTGTATTGGGTAGGTGTGCACTGGTGGCTTCATTGCATAAATCTTATCATTAATTTCTCCTTTCAAATCATCCTACACTTGCTGGCTTGTTGTTAAAAATAAAAATAAGAGATAAATTATGAACAATTTCAACTGCCTTGCATTTGCAACTTTAGAGTCATATTGCTTCTGGAAATAGCACCACTACAGGTTCTATCTCATGACTGCTTATATTGCTATAGAAACTTAATTTCAATTCCTGCATTTCATAGAGTTCTTCAGGTTAAAGGTGGTATATTAATTTAAACACTATTATAATTGCTAGTATTATCATCAGTGCTGAATGTTGAATTTCTGGTATTTGAATTAATTTGATCTCATATTTTTGATGTTATAAAATGTACATTTCCAGAAATGGACTTAGGTTATTTTTTGCATTTACTTATTATGAACCTGTGTTGCTAACTCTGGGAAAGATGATTAACCTGTATGCAATATGCACTCAACAGGCTGGAGCAGCTGTCTGAATGATAAGCTCTTCCTCCTCTTTCCCATACCCTAGCTTGAGCCCAAAACCTGATTGTCTCAGATCAATTGCCTATTTCTCCTGAAGGCTCTTTGATACACAGCTGTCCAGTGTATTCCAATTCTGTTATTATTCATGTTCATTTCCCACATGTGCAGCAAATAATGGAAAAACAAAAACATAGTCAACCTTGAGCCTCTCATCCTTGCTAACTGTCCATCATGCTTTACCCAGCTTCTCATCAGAGACTAAAAGTAGCAACTGAACTTTCAGGTTTGATTGTTTCCAGCCATGTTCTGTCTCTGGGGTTTTCCTCTATGACTCTTATATCAGCTATAAAGTGAATTTTCTTTCTTTCTCTTTCTTTCTTTCTTTCCTCCTTTCTTTCTTTCTTTTTTCTTTTGTGGTTTTTTGAGGCAGGGTTTCTCCATATAACCCTGGCTGTCCTGGAACTCACTCTGTAGACCAGGCTGTCCTTAAAATCAGAAATCCTCCTGCCTCTGCCTCCCAAGTGCTGGGATTAAAGGCATGTGCCACCACAGCCCGGGGTTAAAGTGAATTTTCTTAATCTTGTCAATATTACTATTAGAAGCTAAGCATTTCTCTGTTGTCAGTATTTACCCTGTGCATGTAGTGTTTTAAGCAATATCATTGGCCTCTATAAATTAATGCCAATAATATCCCCTTCCAAGTTACAATAGCAAAAAATGTCCTTCTGGACACCAGGTCACTCTGGTTGAGAACTACTAGTGTAAAGACTGGTTCAAGCCACAATATGGCTAATCATTATCTCGAAAAAAATACTAAGAGTCTCTTTAGTGAGTGACACACAGATATCCACTTTTTGGTTAGTGTTAAAAACACTTGTTTAAAGATGCCATGCTTGAAAAATGGTTTAAAGTGGAAGAAGATTACAGAAAATGTTAGGAAGACATTCAATAGCCTTGTATAGAGATAATTAGGGCAGGAACAGTGAGAACATATATAGATATAAGAGGAAATATTTTGACAGTGAAAGTAGTGGGATTAAGTGAATAATTAAATGTGGGGAGACAGAGAGATGAAAAACACTTGGAGTGACCTCAGACCTTCTACTTGTGTGGCAAGAGTAATTAAGATGCTGAAATCAAGCCTGAATTCACAATCATCCCTCTTTGTTGTAGTAAACTGTTAGGCAAGCATCTCCAGGATAGTATTGTAGACACAGGAGCACCAGGTGTGTTTCCTATTTATTTTGGATCCTTCTAATCCAATATCTTGAATCAAAGACTCTAATGGCTATCTTTTATTGAAAGCCAGAAGATATGGAATATGTGTGTGTGTGTGTGTGTGTGTGTGTGTGTGTGTGTGCGCGCACATGTGTGCATGTGTGTGTGTGTGCACAGACTTTTCAGATAAGTCAGATAAATGACTAGAAGAGTTGAAACTTCATCTCCCATTTTTATGTGTAAAAAACAAACAGACAAAATAAAAGCTGAAAGAGCTGTTAAGTCTAGAGTCTACAAATGAAAGACAGAGCATGTCTCAAACCACAATGTGTTTGGGTCCAAAGCCAAGGGTTTGAATGTTGCCTTAAACTTGTTATAACCTTGCTCTAGGATCTTCTGTTTACTCTTGCCCCCAAACAGATTAACTGTATATTATGGGAAAGGAGAGCAAAACCATACAAGGATATCTCACATCTCGATGTCTTTCCTTTTGTTCTCTCCTATCCTTCTTGGTCCTTTGTCTTTTTCTCTGATTTAATAAAGTTAGCCTTTTGGTCTGCCTATTGCACAATGGGATATTTTAGCCCTCTCTAAAGTACAGGGCAATGGCTTACCAACTGCCTGTAGGCATCTATGAGATTGGACTGTTCTTACAAGGCCAGAATGTTTGGACTGAATGTCAATGAATTTAAAAACATGATCGAATAAAGTACCTTTTGCCACCACATGTGAGTTAAATGATTACAAACAAAATTGCTTAGAGCAAAGCTGTGATATTTGATCAAACTCAGGATGTTAGAAAAATCACTACAGTTTTGGGTTTTTTTTCTTTGTTTGGTTTTTGCTTTTTCCACAGAAAGTTTTGTCTGTTTTCCATGTCCCCAGGTGAATGCTCAGGACCCCTCTGTCTATTCAGGAATCTTCAAGGGAAAAAACAATTATATAATCATATTGACCCTTTGAAATATCTGTGTTTTGCACAGAATTATACAAGTTAACATATCATGTCTGTTTGTGGAATGATTCCATACTAGGGGGATGGGGCCAAGTAGTATTACTCATCTCCAAATAATGAAAAGTTCCATGCCTCTAAGGATCTCCATATCCAGTAGACAACACTACCTCTGTAATATAATATCAGCCTGCTGTGCCTGGTCAAGATAGTCAGGAATAGACAAGGATCACTAGTGTCTAGAATAAAGGTTTTATAGGGACAGTGATGACTATATATAAGACAAAGTTATACAGCCAATATTTTGTTCACATCAGTCCCTTTCTGACATGTTTCGTTTAAAAAGGAGAATAGGAATACACACAAGCTCCTATAATCCCTTAGGTGAAACACGTTGAGTGAAAAACTGAGTGTGCATTGACAGCCAGATACACAGTCCATTTTTAAAAAGCCAAGCCTGGTTTCCATTATGGTCAATCTTGCCGACTTGCCCTATATAAGCTTTTTTATCCTATGGCAGAACTCTCAAATCCAATGCTGTCAAAGCCTCATAGGATTCATTGAGCAATATTTCTTGGCTAAGTATCTTTGAGCAAGTAGTTTAAATATCTAAGGCACAGGATGTGGGTAAGGTAAGGTTAATGGAATAGTGATTGGCATGAGTTGAGTTAGTCATAAAAAAGAATTTCCTTCTAGACAAGACATTTTCTTCCTCTGAACCTTATGTCTTCATCCATGTAAAAGAAGTGGTTCTATCCAAAATGGAAAGAATGCCATTTGTTTAAGTTCATTCATGGGACAACACATTAATACTTGCTTCTCGATGCTTGTTCCTGTGAATGCATATGAAACTTGGTCACACAATTTTCTATTAGAAGGATTAATGTACAAATTATGTTAGTGCATGCTAGTAGCCCCAGTACTGTGGAAATGGAGGAAGATGACTTCTGAGTACATGTCTTAGTAGCCTGATCTACCTAGTAAAAATTCATCTCTAAAACTAATGAAGGGGTGAGGGAAGGAAGAAAAGAAAGAAGGATGGAAGAAAGTAAGAAAGGAAGGAAGGAAGGAAGGAAGGAAGGAAGGAAGGAAGGAAGGAAGGAAGGAAGGAAGGAATGGTGTAAGTTCTTTGGATGTATGTCCAGGAATAGCATACTGGGTCATATGTTCATTCTATTCTTATCTTTTTCATTAATATTCACACTAATTTCCATAGTGGTCACATCAGCTTATAATTTCACCAACATTGAATAAAAGTTCTCCTTTTCCCAGAAAAAAAAGTTCTCACATTTTCCCAAAATGTGTTGTACTTGGTTTCCATGATAACAGCTATTCTGGCCATGAAAACATGTAATTTTAATTTGCATTGAGGATACTGAATACTTTTAAAATATACCTAATAAACATACGTGTTTTGTCTTTTTTGCTGATCAAATAATTTGAATGAAGAATAAATCACTCCTATTCACAAATTTCATGTGGTTATACATTTGATATTTTACATGGTATTATAAAATGTACATTTTAATATGCAAATGAACAAAGATTTAATCCATTTTTAATTATGTTCATGCTTCTCTGTCTGGGTGCACTTTTGTGTATGTGAGTTCAGGTACCCACAAAAGTGTGGGGCAGTGTAGGGCAGTGGTCTGTTCAGGTAACTTAGGCTCAGTCTAGTATTTGGCCTTGAGCCCTGGAGCCCTAGTAGGCAGTTTTCTGCTTGCAGGGGGGCAGAAGGAGCTTGGCTATAACTCCTGAGCCTTTGGTTCCTACTTCAGTCACAACCCTTCACAGTTGCCATCGCAAGAGATGTGTACTCTATCAGGCAGACAATGCCCCAAGCTCCCAGCATTCTAGCTGGACCCTACCCCCACTCAACTGACCACAGCCAGACATGCCACACCTCATACAATATAAGGGTGGTTTACTCCCTCCTCTCTCTCTTGTTCTTTCTCTCCTCTCTTGCTCTATGTCTCTTGCTTCTTTTTATCTTCTCTTTTTCGCTCTTGCCCTCTTTCCTCTCTTGCTCTCTTTCCTGCTCTTTGTACTCCTCTCTTGCCTTCTTGCTCTCTTGCTTTCTTCCTTGCCTTTCTCTCTCTCTCTCTCTCTCTCTCTCTCTCTCTCTCTCCTCCTCCTCCTCCTCCTCCTCCTTTTCTTCTTTCTACTTGACCTGCATATTTTTTCTTTCCTATAATAAAATATCTCATTTATACATTGTCTCCTTTTTGACTAACATGCACTCCACCACAGGCCTCAGCATCAGGGAGGGAGAGAGAGAGAGAGTCAGAGATGGAGAGAGAGAAACAGAGAGACAGAGAGACAGAGAGACAAAGAGACAGAGAGACAGAGTTAGAGAGAGGGTCAAAGAGAGAGAGAGAGAAGAGAGAGAGTCAGAGATGGAGAGAGAGAGAGGAAGAGAGAGAGGGAGAGAGGGAGTCAGAGACAGAGAGAGAGGGAGAGAGAGACAAAGAGACAGAGAGACAAAGAGACAGAAAGAGAGAGAGAGAGGGAGAGAGAGACAGAGAGAGAGAGAGAGGGAGAGAGACAGAGAGAGAGAGAGAGACAGAGTCATTGGCCTTAGCAGCAGGCCCCACCTTGGTACAACACAGAAGCGGGAGGACATAAGCTCTTCCTGGCACTGGAGTTACAGATGAATGTGAGCATATGCCCTGTGTGCTAGAACCTCATCGAACAGCCTCTGAGTGGAAAAGAAGTGTGTGCTCCTAGCTGGTGAGTCACTTCTTAGTTCTTAAAATATATTTTATTAATATGCACACTGATAATTTACACAGAGAGACTGTGTGTGTGTGTGCATGTGTGTGTGTGTTTGTGTGTGTGTGTGTGTGCATGTGTGTGTGTGTGTTTGTGTGTGTGTGTGCATGTGTGTGTATTACATTCACGTTTTTGAGTTTTAGTTTTTTCCTTACCACTGTGGACATGTAGAAGACAGAGAACCTCAGGGGTTGATTCACTCTGTTCATCTTGTTTAAGACAGATTCTCCAAGTTGTTTGTCACTGTGTATGCCAGTTTCTGGCCTACAAGGTTTCCAGAAATTATCCTATCTCCATCCTCTATCTCATCATGTAATCTGCTTCTGGCATTAGATGAATTCTGGGGAATGGAACTGTCCTAGCTGCACAGTAAGTGCTTTATACAATGTCTTGTTTTTCAAGGCCCCTTATTTCTTCTTTTGAAAACTTTTTTTTGTGTGTTTTTAAGTTCAATAGTCCATCTTGTGGTCACATTTAAAATTCTCTTGCTGTTTAGTTTTGTGAAGTCCTTATGTTTTCCAGTTGTTAATCCTCAAAGAAACGTATAGCTGACAGATTTTCTTCCACATTATGTGCTACCTACCCACTCAAAAGACAGTTCCCACTGTTGTACAGAACTATTTTTTTCCATTAGGGTCATTGCTGGCCTTATTTCTTGAGCAACCAGAGTTGGGATTTTGTTTTTTTAATCATTCCATTCATTTACATCTCAAATGATATCCTACTTCCCAGTTACCCCTCCACCAACCCCCATTCCACATCTGCCCTCTTCCCTCCTTTTCACCTGTATGAGAGTGCTCCCCACCTATCCCACTCTCCCACCCCACTGCTCCAGCATTCCCCTACTCTGGGGCACCCAACCTCCCCAGGATCAAGGGCCTCTCTCCCATTGCTGTCTGGCAAGGCCATCCTCTGCTATATATGTATCTGGAGCCGTGGATACCTTGGTTGGTGGTCTAGAATTTGGGAGAACTGGGTAGTCAGGCCAGCCTATGTTGTTCTTCCAATGAGGTTGCAATCCCCCTAATCCCCCTCCACTACTCCAGTCCTTCAGCCAGCAACCCCAACAGGTTCTCTGTGTTCAGTCTCATGGTTGGCTCCAAGCATCTACATCTGCATTGGTCACTTGCTGGCTGGACCTCCCAAGGAACTGCCACACTTGGTTCCTACGGGTGAATACCTCTTGACCACAGCAAAAGTGTTGGGTTTGGTGTCTACAAACATGATGTAGCTTCAGGTGGACTGTTCCCTGTTGGCCCTTCCTTCAGTCTCTGTTCCATTTTTGTCCCTGTTCTTCCTTTGCACAGGAACATTTCTGGGTTAAAAATCTTTGAGATGGGTGGTTAGCCTCATCCCTTTACCAGGGGCTGTGCCTATCTGCTGGAGTTGGTCTCCACAGGTTCTATCTCCCCTTTCTCTGCTCATTGGGCTAAAGTCAGTCCCATCCGGCCCTGGAAGCCTCATGTTTCTCTGGTGTCTAGGACCCTCCAGTGGCTATCCCCAGTTCCTCATTCCCCTGCTACCTATTTTTATTCGATTTCTTGACCCTCTATACTCCTCTCACATCTCCTATAGTTTCTGATAATACAACCCTTATTTTCTCCTCCTCCTTTCGCCCTCCCTTTTCCCTCTCTACTTCCACCTCCCACAATTGTCCTGTTCCCCCCTTATTTCAGGACTGAAGCATCCACCCCCTTGTCTTCCTTCCTTCTACTCTACATATGGTCTGTAGGTTGTATCATAGGCATTGTTTACTTTGGGGCTAGTATCCACTTATTAATGAGTACATACCATGTGTGCTGTTTTATGTCTGGATTTCCTCACTCAGGATGATATTTTCTAGGTCCATCCATTTGCCTGCGAATTTCATGAAGTCTATATTTTTAATTTTGGCTTAGTACTCCTTGTGTATATGTACCTTTTTTTTTTTTGTATCCAGACTTCCATTTAGGGACATCTGGGTTGTTTCTAGCTTCTGGCTATTATAAATAAGGTTGCTATGAAAATAGTGGAGCATGTGTTCTTGTTATATGATGGAGCATCTATTGGGTATAGGCCCAGAAATTGTATAGCTTGGTCTTCAGGTAGAACAATTTCTCTGGAGTTGCCAGACTAATTTCCAGAGTGGCTTTACCAGCTTGCAGTCTCACCAGCAATGGAATGTTCTTCTTTCTCTACATCCTCGACAACATCTACTGTCACCTGCATTTTGGATCTTAGCCATTCTGACAGGTATAGTATAGAATCTCAGGGTCATTTTGATTTGTATTTCTCTGATGACTAAGGATGTTGAACATTTCTTTAAGTGTTTCTCAACCATTCAAGATTCTTTGGTAGAGAATTCTCTACTTAGCTCAGTACTCCAATTTTTAATAGGGGTTATTTGGTTCTCTGGAATCTACCTTTTAGTTTTCATTAAATATTTTGGATATTAGCCCTCTATCGGGTAGGTGTAGGGTTGCTAAAATTCTTTTCTCAATCTGTGGGTTGCTATGTTGCTGTATGGATAGTGTCCCTTGCTTTACACAACCTTTTCAATTTTATAAGATCCCATTTGTTGATTGTTGCTTTTAAAGCATAAGCCATTTGTGTTCTGTTCAAGAAGTTTTCTCCTGTGCCCAAGTATTCTAGGCTATTCCCCATTTTCTCTTCTATTAGATTCAGCATATCTGATTTTATGTGGAGGTCCTTGATCCACATGGACTTGAGCTTTGTGCAAGGAGTTAGGTATGGATCAATTTACATTCTTCTACATGCTGAGTACCACTTGAACAAACACCATTTTTGAAAAGCTCTCTTTTTTCCACTGCATGGTTTTGGCTTCTTTGTCAAATATGAAGTAACCATAGGTGTGTGAGTTCATTTTTGGGTCTTCAGTTCTATTCCACTGATCTACCTGTCTGTCTCTGTACCTAAACCATGTCATTTTTATCAATATTGCTCTATAGTATAGCCTAAGTTCAGGGATGGTGATTCCCTCAGAATTTTTTTATTGTTAAGAATAGTTTTTGCCAGGCGGTGGTGGTGTAGGCCTTTAATCCTAGCACTTGGGAGGCAGAGGCAGGCGAATTTCTGAGTTCAAGGACAGCCTAGTCTACAGAGTGAGGACAGCAAGGGCTATACAGAAAAACTCTGTCAAAAAAAAAAGAATAGTTTTTACTATCCTAGGTTTTTGTTGTTGTTGTTGTTATTCCAAATGAATTTAAGAATTGCTCTTCTAACTCTATGAAGAATTGAGTTGCAATTTTAATGGGGATTGCGTTGAATCTGTAGATTTCTTTTGGTAACATGGCTATTTTTATTATATTAATCTTGCCAATCCATGAGCATAGGATATCTTTCCATCTTCTCAGGTCTTCTTCTACTTCTTTCTTCAGGGACTTGTCATACAGATCTTTCACTTCCTTATTTAGAATCACAGGAAGATATTTTATATTATTTGTGGCTATTGTGGTGGGTATTGTTTCACTAATTTCTTCCTCATCCCTTTTATCCTTTGAATAAAGGATGTCTACTGATTTGTGTGAGTTAATTTAATGTCCAGCCACTTTGATTAAGTTGTTTATCAGCTGTAGGGGCTCTCTAATAGAATTTTTAGGGTTGTTTATGTATACTATCATATCATCTGCAAATAGTGATATCTTGACTTTCTTCCTTCCAATTTGTATCCCTTAGATCTCTTTTTGTTGTCTAATTGCTCGGGCTAGAACTTTGCATACTATATTGAATTGGTAGGGAGAGAGTGAGCAGCGTTGTCTTGTCACTGATTTTAATGAGATTGTTTTGAGTTTCTCCCCATTTAGTTGAAGTTGGCTATTGGTTTGCTGTATATTGCTTTTATTATATTTAGGTATGTACCTTGAATTCCTGATCTCTACAATACCTTTAACATGAATGAGAGTTGTATTTTATCTTTTTTCAAATCCAATGAGATCATAGGTTTGTTTTTCTTTAAGTTTGTTTATATAGTAGATTACATTTATGGGTTTCCATATATTGAACCACCCCTGCATCCCTGGGATAAAGCCTACTACACCATGGTGGATGATCATTTTGATTTGTTCTTGGATTTAGTTTATGATAGTATTAATAAGTATTTTTGCATCAATATCCATAAGAGAAAATGATCTGTAGTTATCTTTCTTTTTTGGGTCTTTTTGTGGTTTAGGTATCAGTGTAATTATAGCTTCATAGAAAAAAATAGTATTCCTTCTGTTTCTATTTTATGAAATAGTATTAGAACTTCTTCAAAGGTCTAGCAGAATTCTGCACTAAAACCATCTGTTCCTGGACTTTTCTTGGTTGGGAGACTTTTAATGACTACTTTTATTTCCTTGGGAGTTATGGGGCTATTTAGATGGTTTATCTGATCCTGGTTTAACTTTGGTATCTGCGATCTGTCTATAAAACTATCCATGCCATCCAGGTTTTCCAGTTTGGTTGAGTATAGACTTTTGTAGTAGGATCTGATGATTTCTTGAATTTCCTCAGGTTATGTTGCTAGGTCTCCCTTTTCATTCCTGATTTTGTTAATTTGGATACTGTCTCCATGCATTCTGATTAGTCTGGCTAAGGGTTTGTCTATTTTGATAATTATCTTAAAGAACCAGCTCCTAATTTTGTTGATTCTTTGTATAGTTATTTTTGTTTCTATTTGGTTGATTTCAGATCCTGAGTTTGATTATTTCCTGCCATCTATTCCATATGGATGTATTTGCTTCTTTTCGTTCCAGAGCTTTCAAATTAGCTGTGAAACTGCTAGTGTATGATCTCTCCAATTTCTTTATGGAGTCACTCAGAGGTATGAGTTTTCCTCTTAACACTGTTTTTGTTGTGTCCCATAAGTTTGGATATGTTATGCTTTCATTTTTATTGAACTCTAAAATGTCTTTAATTTCTTTATTTCTTCCCTGACCAAGTTATCACTGAGTAGACCAGCTTCCACGTTTATGTGGCCTCTCTGTAATTTTTGTTGTTATTGAAGACTGACCTTAGTCCATGGTAGTCTGATAGAATACATGGGATTGACTCAATGTTCTTGTATCTGTTGAGATTTGTTTTGTGTTTGAGTACAGATGGTCAGTTTTTGAGAAGGTACCATGAGGTACTGAGAAGAAGGTATATTCTTTTGTTTTAGGGTTTTTGGGTGAAATGTTCTGTAGATAATCTGTTCAATCCATTTGGTTTATATCTTCTTTTAGTTTCACTGTGTTTCTGTTTAATTTTTGTTCCCATGATCTCTCCATTGATGAGAGTGGAATGTTGAAATTTCCTACTACTATTGTGTGAAGTTCAATGTATTTTTAGCTTTAGTAATGTTTCTTTTACAAATGTGGGTGCCCTTGCATTTAGGGCATAGATGTTCAGAATTGATGGTTCATCCTGGTGGATTTTTCCTTTGATATGTATGTAGTGTCCTTCCCCATTTTTTTGTTTTGATAACTTTTGGTTGAAGTCTATTTTGTTGGATGTTGAATGGCTACTCCAGCTTGTTTCTTGGGATCATTTGCTTGGAAAAATTTTTTCCCATCCTTTTACTTCAAAGGAATATTTGTGTTTGACTCTGAGTTGTTTCCTGTATGCAGCAAAATGCTGGGTTCTGTTTACATATCCAGTCTGTTAGTCTTTTTATTGGGGAATTGAGTACATTGATGTTGAAAGATATTAGGCAACCTGAGTTTTATTCAGACAGTCCATTCCTCTGCCTGTAATTAGAAGTGTAGGTATTAGTTTTACAACTTGGGGTCTTACATCAAAGTCTTTAATCAACTTGGTTTTGATTTCTGTTTAAAGTAAGAATTAAGGATATAGCTCCTATGTGTAGATATGCAAATTTTTAGCTCCATCTATTAAATGTACTGTATTTTCTCCATTATCATTTTTTGGTTCTTTTTTTTTTTAAATTATGGTACATATATTTGTCTGGTTTATATGTCTCCTTTATTTTTATTTTTGAGGAGTTATATGTATTTTTTATGTGTATGACTGCCTGAATGGCTACAAAATCTGTGCCTGGTACCAGTAAAGGCCAGAATAGGGCATCATATCTCTCTAGCACAATCATTACCAACAGCTGTTAGACCCACGAGGGTGCTGGGAACTGAAATTTTGTCCTGTATAATAACAAAGGTACTCTTAACTGTTCTTCTTAGTCCTCAGCTGGTTTTATCCTTCATTCTATTTAATTGATCTATACATCTGTTTGGTCCCAGTTGCATGATATTTTTATTACTGTACCTCTATAGTGTAGCTATACTGTAAATATTATGATACTTTCAGCAGTATTCTTTTTGCTCAAGATTAATTTGTCTCTCTTGAGTTTTATGGGCTTTCCTATGAATTTTGAAATTTTTAACAATATTTCTGTGAAGAATAGAAGCATAATTTGACTGAGATTTCACTGAATTTGTATATCATATCTAGTAGAATGTATATTTTTCAGTATCAAGTTTTCTGGTATATACCCAAAAGATACTGCAACATGTAATTAGGACACAAGCTCCACCATGTTCATAGCAGCCTTATTTATAATAGTCAGAACCTGGAAACAACCCAGATGTCCCTCAACAGAGGAGTGGATACAGAAATTGTGGTACATCTACATAATAGAGTACTACTAAGCTATTAAAAACAATAAATTTATGAAATTCTTTTCTTATAATTTTTCTTGTGTAGGGTTAAGGTCTACTGGACTTTCCCATCCTCTTTGGTATGTCTATTGGTTTCTTTGTGCAGTTGATGTTTAGGCAGAGGAGAGGGTAATAGAAGGAAGAGAAACACATGGAGTTCAATCATTGGCTCTCAAAAATTCTTGATAAGTGTTACCTATTTGATAAATTTGTAGTGGTGGGATTTTACAGTGCACACTCCTTGGCATTACTCATGTCTAGTTTAAAATCATCTTTAGCAGTTCATCTATATTGTTAAATTTCCATTATTATATAGTAGTGATTCTAAATTCACCAAAGCATTTTTCTTTCTAAATGGATAAGTTGTGTTTTTTAAGTCTGTCATAAATCACCATAACCCAGACAACTTGTTTTTTAAGACAAGCATTTAATTTGGGACTTATAGTTTCAGAGAGTTAAGAGTCTATGATGGCAGAGCAAAGGCATGATGGCAGGAAACACTGAGATATTATATCCTTATCTTGATGCGAGAGAGAGAGAGAGAGAGAGAGAGAGAGAGAGAGAGAGAGAAACAGAGGCAGACAGAGACAGACAGAGAGAGACAGAGACAGAGAGACAGACACACACAGAGAGAGAGAGAAAGAGAGAGAGAGAGAGAGACAGAGACAGAGACAGAGAGACAGAGAGACAGAGAGACAGAGAGACAGAGAGACAGAGAGAGAGACAGAGAGAGCCTGTTGTGGCTTTTTGGGGGGGAGGGGGAGGGTCTATAGTAATTTTATTGTAACAGAGAAACCAGGCAGCAGTATGTCTACATGATTAGAGCAGATGGTGGTTATCTTTCCCAAGGGCGGGGTCTGAGCCGGGCTGGCAGCACACAAACCCCAGAATATCTTCTTCTGATCCTACCCTGCACATCTGACTCACGTGAAGAGACTGTTTGTGCAGCCGTGATGAAGGAAGAGGTCCAGCTGGGCAGAGGCCCCATCCCAGTAGGAGCCAATCAGTCACTGAAGTGGACACTAAAATCAAGGGTAGAGTCCCACTCTCCACGGCTCTTTGATGAGAGAGGAGGCTACGGCATGAGCAGAAAATCTATGCTCTCCATTCTTCGATAATTCCTGATAGGATGAGGTTGAAGGTCAACCGAGCAGTAGAACGGGATGAAACTCTAGGCTCTAGAATAGCAATGACAAGAAAAGGCAGGCAGTCAAGACACTACATCTTCTACTGTCCCTGTGGAAGTGGCAACAGACCTGTTGTTTTCTTGTAAAGCATAATTTCTCTAATGTGGTCTGCTGACACTGTTGCTCCATACCAGGAGAACAAACTCGAGGACAACTGGTAATGACAGAACTAGTTATTTTTCTCTTACAGCCTCTAATATGAGAGCCTCTACTGGGATCCACAGGCGAGCCCTTGATACCATCTGAGGCTCCAGGTAGAGCTCCTGACCTATTCCAATGTCGTGGCTGACAGGTTTTTGGTGCTGTGATTTTTCTTGCATGTGTAAACTTTTCAGAAAAGCTGGAGACAAAAGGATGAGGGAGTTCGGTTTAGAGCTGATGAAGTTCCAGATACCAGCCGTGAAAGTCTCCGCCCTACCTCTTTCCCGAGGCACGCGTTTAGTCGCAGAGCGCTATGCTCGGTGGTTGGAAACAGGTGGTGGGCAACAGGATCTACTCACCACCATCCACCCTCCCGTGACTGTGACTCTCACGAGAGCAAAGGTTGAAGGGAAAGTGATCTCTGTTCCTTCGCACCTGGGAATTAGTTGGTGACCTGGTGAATGGCATGGGCAAGGTATCCACATTGCCAGAGGTGACCGCTGCCACGGAGATTCGGCCATCCTTTGTCATGTAGATCCAACATTCCTTGGTCAGCAGCCCCACCTGCTCAGACTTTAGACCGGTGAAATAGAACATGCCGATCTGGTCAGTGATATGCTGCCAGTTGTGGGAAGAGTCCTCTTTCTTCATGTTGGCCACCAGCTGGTTTCTCATGCTGATGATGTGGTCAGTTTTGCCTTTCACCTCTTGCAACCATTGCTTCCCCAAGTCTGGAGAAGTCAGGATGGTGGCGGCAATCCGGGCCCCGTTGAGAGGTGGGTTGGAGTACAATGATCAGGATCTTCAGCTGTGACTCTACCTTTTTGACTTCTTAGGCATCTTTGCAGACCACCGTGAAGGCTCCCACCCGCTTACCGTGCAGGCCCTTGTTCTTGGCATATGATTGGCAGAGGCAGACATTGATGCCCTGCTCGATGAAGTGCAGCTCGTCCCAGGCATCCTTATCACCATCACCGCTGGCAAAGCCTTGGTAGGCATGTCAAAGAATGGGAAGAGATTCTTTTTTTCACCACAGATGCCATTTCCTTCCACTGCTCTGGAGGTGGATCCATGCCCATGGGGTTGTGAGCTCAGGCATGCAGGAGAACACTCTGCTCTGGGATTTTTTTTTTTTTTTTTGATATGTCTTCTCGGGGTCTGGAGCAATCAAAGCCGCAAGTCTTGGGGTCATAGTAACGATAACCTTGGTTTGGGCAGAAAGACATTTCAGCTGAACTTAAAAAATTCTTTGCAGAAAACTAGCTCCAATCCTTAAGGTACCAGTCCCGGAAATGGTCTGCACAGTGAAAAACTGGCCGCTTTTCAACACTTCCAACACTTCTTTGTTCCCAGCCAGGGCCAGTTCTGTAGAAGCCTTACAAAATTTAGCCAGTCCCACAATGGGCAGGTCTTCTTTGTCGAAATTTTTTGCAGCAATCTGGGCCTCTGCCTTCCGGACACTGGACAGCAGGTAAGGCTTTCTGCTATCATCCTGGTAGGCACCAACTCCCAGGTTCATCTTCTTGCTATTGGTATCTCTCTTGAAGGCTTCAGTAACTCCCAGGATAAGATCTGGAGGTCCCATTTCAACATGGGTCCACCAGGAGCTGGTTCTGGCAGAGGCTGCAGCAGCAAGGCCTGGGTGAAAGGCAGCAGCAATCCCGGAGAGGACGCGGCTAGAGTGCAGGAGGGCCATGGTGGGCAGTAAGACGACAGTGGACAGTCGTAGAGCCGAGATCAGGGGAATCGTCCGCTGGAACCGAGGCTCTGTGGTTTTTGAAACAGTAAGTTCATCCCCAGTGACAAACTTCCTCCAACAAGTCCATACCTTCTAATATTTCGCAAATAGTGCCATTCTCTGATGACTAAGCTTTTAAGTGGATTCAAAGTGAATATTTATTCACTTTTCCACTTCTAGATGGAAAAACTTTGCAAATGATCAGATTCATATTTCATGTCAAGTAAGCTCACAATGTCTTTGTATGTTCCTAGCTGCAGTATCCAGAGTCCCTCTGAATCTACATACTTGCCAAGAGGTATTGTCATGAGTCTCTCTCTCTCTCTCTCTCTCTCTCTCTCTCTCTCTTTCATCTTGGCTATCCACGTGGATGTCTAGTAGTAACATATTGGATTTCATTTCCTTTGTGAGTATTGATATTGAACATCTTATCATATATTTATTGGCCATTTTATCCTCTATCCTGAATTACCTATCATTTTTTTCTTATTGTGTGTCAAACATATTAAAATGAACATAGTCTTCATTATTCTAAATTTGCAAATTTGTCTCCTTACTAAGATTTATCTGTCACTACCATATTGATACCATTACATTTGTCAGTGACAAAGATGCAAAGCAGTGAATAATTTAAGAAAGCTGGTGCAATGCATCTTCAGGTAATATCCAGCAAGCATATACTCCTGCTTTTTGATTCATTCTCATTCTGCAAACAGGTATCATTTTGGTGGTGGATTTCATGCCTCACTCTGCAGTTTCAGCTTTTTGGTGGTGATACGCGTATTTAAAATGTCCTGCAAGCATAGTGCTGTGCCTACTTGCAATCTGCAAAGTGCTCGAAAAAGAAAATACCAGTGTGAGATAAGCATTGCATACATCTGATTTTATAAGGCTGCTGGCTAGTAGATTTTAAAGGAATGAATTGATGGCATATATCAAATCAGGTATTTTTAGTCAAACACACACACACACACACAGGAACACAAAAACAAGATTAAAAATTAACTTAAACAAATTTCTAGTGAAAATGTTGTGACCAGGTACTTACAGGTATCTATCTAAGCTTGTGCTCATATTAGAACTACTGGTTTGATTGGCTACTTCAGCATTCATAGGATTTTACCAGATGTCGTATATAACACCGTATTATGAATGACAGGAGTTGAATGGATGTGAGACAAATCTCCTTCCAAGAGTGTTATATATTTTCAGGATGGTCATTATGTCTTCACTTAACAGAGAAGAAAAGTTAGGAGCAATGAGATATCATACCTTTTCCAGTACTCTCCAACCAAGTAATTCAAGTTCACCTGCAGATGCCTGGGTTCCTTGCAAAGACTGGAATCTTTGACATTCCCTTTCCTGAAGATGCATGTGCCTGAGAATAGTCTACCTAGTTCAGGTATCTCTGATCTTGATATACATTGTAACCTATTTCTTTGTCAGCCCCAACTTAGTTCAACAGGTCTCTTGGAGCCTTTCCTGTACAGAAATTGGTGACAGTGTGATCTAAGTGTTTGCATGATTAGCAGACAAACAAACTAGAGCTGAACTCCAGGTGGGAGATAGTACAAATTCCACCATTTATAATTCACTTGGTTTTAAATAACTTGAGGACTCTGCTTCTTCAGTTATAAAAAACAAATTTAATACCACCTTTCGACCTTTCCTCATGGGATTGATCAGTTTCTCAGATGAAGTGAAAAGGAATAAACACTGCAGTACTATGTGGGGGAATACAAAGGAAAATAAACACAATTGTTTATCTCAGAAAATGGTCAGTTTGTTAGCAAAGATAAGGTGTATGTGTGTGTATGTGTGTGTGTGCATGTGTGTGTGTGTTAAGAGGATCAAACACTGAATGAATATAATATAATTTTGAAAAGGAAAAGAAGTATTATTTCCATTAAATAGGGGTCTGTGTCAGTCTCCAAAGAAAAAAAGGCACAGAGAGAAATGTGTGTAAAAGTGAGATTAATAACTAGTATGGAAGGTATTTGTTGACTACTTACTATACCCTATATTCTTTTAGTGTAGTATAATATGTCCAAGTACAAGAATGAATTGTATAAACTACACACAATAGAAAATAGCATTTCAGTGTTCTCAGCTTTGTCATGATTGACAGTTGGGGTAAAATAATGTTGTTTTGTGAGCATTGCCATGTTCATTGGAAGATATCTTGTAGAATTCGTGGCCTTTACCCACTAGATGCCAGTAGTGTCCCTCCCAAGTTGTAACAACTGATGCTGTCTCCAGGCATTGTGAAATATCCACCAGGTGTTAGGGTGGCTAAGGTTGAAAACCAGTAGCACATAATAAATTCAAAGATGTGCTATTAGAGAACATGGCTGTGTGATTTAAGCAACTGAATGTTAAAATGTTCAACTAACTGAATAATTTTTGCATTTCTCCCAGCCTGGAAAATGGAAGCAATAATAAGAATGACCATGGTAATTAAATATAGTGTAGGTAGTGTAAACTTTGACCCACAGAAGGTGGAAACCCTGGGTTTTTTTAACCTTACAATAACCAAAAAAATCAACAATTAATTTCATGTCCATTTTTTTGTAACATCTTAGAGAGAACAGAATACTTAAATATTTTGCTCAGGGCTACACTACTCTCAAGGACAAAGACAAGTGGGCTTGCCTGAATTGCTATAGCCAATAACCATATTTCAAGTGTCCAAGGTAGGATTGGCAAGGGGAGAGGTGTGTAGGGTATAAATCAAGCCAAGAGTATAAGGCATTGTATGGGCTGGTGGCCAACAACTATTACAAGGCTCAAGTGAGACAGGCCAGTATAAGTAAGAAGAGGCTATTTAAAAACAAATTCACTGGAGAAATTTACATGTAAATAAAGAAAATATCAAAAAAAAAAAAGAAAAAAAAAGAAAATGTACTTCCTGCCAGGAGGAAAGTACTCTATCAGGATAAATTAAAAATATTAATTCTACCCAAGACTTTGTTTCAAGTAGTTACAGCCATGTTTCTGTAGACAGATTGTAAAGTTTGTCAAATATTACTTTTTAGGTTTTATTTTTGCAGCATAACTTTAGCCTGTGCAACTTTCTACAGTATCCTCTTTTGTCTCATTCCCTTCAACAACTGTAAGCAAGTCCGTTCATCATCTATGGGATGAGGGTAGGAGTGGAACCGCAGGAACATACTGGGGGAAATCAGGTGTTTGTCATAAAAACAATGTAAAGTGTTCTGTTTAAATGAAAAGCTAAAATTTTTGATTTAATAAAGAAAAATAATATACTGAAGAAAATTCACTGGAGAAAAAATTGAGAGAGGGAGCAAATAAATTAAAATTTCAAACCAAAATATCACTCATTATAAACACTTGGTAATTTACAAAATAACTCTAAAAACACAGAGGTTGAGTGAAGGACACCTTCATAATATTTAAGATTCCATGACACTTAAGAGGGAGAGTTTTGATGGTCACATAATTATTTATTTGGAGCTACTAATAAAGATGATTAAACAAAAGGAATTATTTAAGCAGGCCTGGTACCTTAGTAATAGAACCTCTGCATGTAGAAGACTGATGAAGGACAATTGCTATGAATTTGAAAAAATCATAAGCATGAGCAACATAGTGACTTCCACCCTAGCCTAGCCCCAAAAGTGAGACCATTTCTCAAATTTTTGAAAAATGGAGACCTCTGGAAAATGGCTAGGGTGAGTGAAAATGGGACAGTGGAGTCAAGATAAAGCAAGAGGATTCTAGTAAATGAGATAAGAAGCAGACAATAGAAAAGTCTGCTTTTATTTAAGCAAAACTAAAAACTTTCAATATTCAAAAATCTTGGAAGCTATTTACACCTCTATTCTGCTGCCACCAAGCCCTGTGACCTTGATACTCATGCCCATGTTCTTAGAGTATCTACCTGCCAAACTTAAGAGAGTTGGACCAAATGGGAATGGATCTCCTGTTCCTCTGATGTAATTTGGGAATGTTATCTACCACCCTAGCTGTGATCTTTGCAAAAGACTACATTACTAGAGTCCTGTCCTGAAGATAAGTCACCCTCAAAAAGTGTTGTCAGACATTCTGTGTTCATTGTTCCAACTTGCTATCCAATGCAATTCTCACAAGAGCCAATGCTACTACTGCCTCTTTCCCTTTAAATTTCCTCTAGTCCTATTAATCTAGGAACCATCAGTGTCCATGCCAGTAACAGTAGCTACAGTAGCTACACATTAGGGAACACTATCTATTTCTCACCATATAATTATTTAGGTTTGCTTTTTTTGTTTTATTTTTTGTTTTGGTTTTCTATTTTTGTTTGGTTTTTTGTTTTGTTTGGTTTTCTGAGGTTCATCACTCTCATTCATTGCCACTTGGATTGTCAGAACAGGGAAGGGACGGAGAGACATAAAAATTCACTTTCTAGGAGAAGAAGCCAAACCCCATGAAAAGACAAGATGAACAATACAGCTAAACAAATGTGTTGGCCTTCATACCTTTAAAACTGGCCACTGTGGATATCTAGATCTGTCCAAAACCATGGAATTGGTCATATGTACACACTAATGTATCCCAAGTACAATAGTGTGTGGAATTATCAAGTTGGCTTGAAAGTTAATTCAAATGTTAATACAAATGTTAGCATGGCATGTTTTGCAGGTTTGTGGTAAATTTTTTTAAAGAGAAGAAATAAAAGAAGAAACATAATTTCCAATTTAAAAAACTAACTTTTACCCTAAATATATTGCCATTCCTCACTTGGGCAAATTATATCTTCTTACTGAGATAAAACAATGAAATAATGAAAGAAACAATGAAAGATTGTTACACAAACAATGAAAGAAAATTATCAATTTTTATCTGAGTGGTAATGTATTAATGAACACTTAAAAATACTTTATTGAAAACCTGAGACATCTAGAGTAATCTTAGATATCTAGAATATGTAAAACACACCTTGAAGCCTGTAGATTGACTTTCAAAAAATTCTCAGTATTAGAAGAGACATAAAATTACTTTTTTTTACAAATAGGTGCTTCACTTTCATCCATGTATCAAAGAATTTTTGAAATTCAAAATGAAGTATCTCCCATACAGAATGTGTTATATTGTTCCTTTAGACTACTCCAGCATCCCAGTTGATGAGTGTCCAGTTCTCTATTACTAGTTCTTAACCTACCCAGAACATTGTACCCGGATTATAGGACTCTGTAACAGGATTTCTTTGGCTGACTATCTTCCTAACTCAAACAAAGCCTACTCAGCATCATTCTGACCTATGTAATTCTCCAGTTGCCTACTATCTGTTCTGTCTCTCTTATCTACATCTCTAAATCACATTGTTCTATTCTAATCATATTCCACACCATCTACAACTAATCCAGGATCTATATCCAGCACATATTTTACTATCCACTATCATCTATCCCTGACTCCCTTCAGTTGTTTCTTCAAAAAAGATTAAAAAAGAAAAAGAAAAAATATCTATTTGGTATTAGATCTATATACACTCAGTGAGTTAATCAATACATATATCAGTGTGCTTACATCTTAGGTGTAACTATATTTTTTTCTTACATGACACTTATATGCATTTGGAGATAGAAAAATAAATAGGGTCTTGATCTAGCTGTAACAGGGGAACTCAATTTGGTGGTAGCACACACATTCAGGATAAGATTTTGAGCCTTAATAAAAAATTTGGAATCATTGAAGTTTTTCAGCAAGAAAATGACATGTGCAAACTGATATTTTAGGAAGTCAATCTGGTGACATCTAGAGGTTAGACTGGAAATGGCAGAGCCTAGAGGCAGGAAATCTATTACTGTAATTATCATGAAGAAAGGTAATTAGGGTCTAGGCTGGGCTGGAGACTTGGGAAATGCAGAGAAATAGAGACATATTGTAAGCATTCTGAAGAATGGTATGAAGAACACTAGAAAAAGAAACAGAAAATGATTCCAGCATCCTAACAGGCAACTGACAAAATGTCTCCTCTCCTGCATATTTCTTTCTTCTAGGTAGTTATATAGCCTTTAATATCTCTTTGTAATATATTTTAAGCTTCAACTGTCCTCTCTCCATCCATTGCCCACACTGCCATTAAGGGACTTATTTGAAAAGGCTGAACACTCATAGAGGAAATTGCAGGCTTGGATCGCTCAGATGTCACCCTGAAAGATCGTTTCAAAGGTCATCCCCACCTCTGGCATCTAATGACCCCTTCATTTCCTTTCACTCTCCTTGCCTAGTTATATTTCAAGGAGCCCATGGGGGAAAAAAGAGCAACGGAACACTTCTGTTGTGTCTGCTGCTGTATCAGGACCAGTAAACATATTCAGGAAAAATAAATGACAAGGCCATCCAAGGAGAGGCAGCTAGGGGGAGGAACAAAGAGGGGCTCAGAAGGCACTATCACATGCTATCTCAGCCTGCTAAGCAGCTGGTAATTACCAGTAAGTGACTGGAAACTCAACCCTCCAAGAAAGCCAGGCTCTGAGAGCATTCGCAGCAGAATTTGGAGCTCTGTTATTGATCCCCCTTCACTTCTTCATAGGAAATCTCCTAAAGGACACACACACACACACACACACACACACACACACACACACACACACTCATATTCACACATTATCCACAGTTCTGCATCATCTGAGACATTCTGATTCAGGGTCAAAGCAGTATCTTTAGCTTTAGAATCAGTATTTAAGATGTTTTCAGTGAGCCAGAAATGCAGAGACATTCTCATCTCAAAACCAGTTTCCTCACTCCCTAGTATTTTAATTTTTATTTAAATGAACTATCATATTTTTTGGTTTTGGTTACTCACAATAATACTGCTGGCACACTACCCCTTTCTCTTTCATCTATTTGATAGTACTGAGTCCAGCTATGAAGGTTCATTATTACTTTCAGTTATTTTGGGTATTAGATATGTGTGACTCTTGCTTGCTTTTGCTCCACAGATTCTCCATAGCCCTAATAGCAGTCAGGGTGTAACCACGAATAGGCAGATCAACAAAATCAAGTTGTATATCTACCTGATTCACTAGTCTTACTGTCTGTTGGGTACTCTGTTATGTGGTCTTTATTCCTTGAACAAACCAACCATAGAGTAGGCATCCTGGAAGAAGAATCAATGTAGGAATGTGACTCATATGTTATTAAATTTAAGTGCCAAAGCTCCCACTCTTGTTTCTAAGGTGACTTCATATGTATCATTAGATGCAGGCTGTACCTCAATCCTACCCAGGAACAGCCTATTTCTCCTGTTGTGTAGAGAGGTGACAAGAGACTAAGGGAAATTGCAGATTCTTCCAGGTAAGTGGCACAGCTAGGACTATCTACTGTTGCTTTGGGATATGGCTGAGAAAGGCAAGTTGATCATTTCCTTAGGGCTCATTCTAAGCAATCCCTTCAGTCTGTTAGATCATGGCTGAGATAGAGCATGAGTGCACACACACACACACCAAGAGACACAGACAGAGGAAAAGAAAATGATAAAAAAAAGAGAAGGTCAGGAGATGGAGGGAAGGAGGGAGAAAGAACAATAAGATAGTATATAGTATAAAGTTAAATTATCAGAATGGCAATTTAGCCTATGTCTTCTGGAAGAAAATGAACAGATTCCTTCCATTCTGTACCTTTCAATATTTCTGGTGCTGTGTTCTCAGGGCACCATTCTAATGATCCTTGTATACACAGACATTCTTTCTCCCACTGTAAAATATCAATAATTAAACATTATTATTGCACAAAGCACTAACAGACAATTTACAATGAAGTGGTCAAAGTACTGTACATCTGTAGAGTAAATCTGGACTCAGAACTTACAATCAGGTGGTAGGCTAAATTCATCTTATTATGGCAATTCACACCTGATAACACTGAGCATCAGATGGGCAAAATTATCAGGCCAAGTTAGAAATGATTGTGGAAGACTCCATGTGTCTTGTTAGGGAGCAATCTCCAACATACATTGTTCATCCAAGTATAAAATCGAGTCCAGAATATATTATGGAGAAAATTCTTTGCTGACTTATTGATTCATTTATTAATTTATTCATTTGTATAGGAGTTGGGAAAATAAAACAGAATATTAGTGACCAAGACCATCTCTAAGAAATCTGCAACTTACCATACAATGCTTTCCAGTACTTGAATATTTCAGTCTGTGTATATGCATTATGTAAAAATAAAATGTGTCCTGCTAGTAATTAGTTGAAGTGAGATACAAACCCAAGGCTCACCACCCCTTGAGCATTATTTATTGAAAGTAATGCTTAGAAAGTAATCTACAGGAGGTTATAGTGAGCCACAAAAGCACTAGGAAGACATGTGAGCTGCAAATTCAAATGGACACATTGCAGAGGCAAAAATGTCAGTGGCATGCTCTCAAAATGGCATATTCTAGGAGACTTGTTCTGCTTAGACAGCTGGCACATAACCGGATCCCAGAGAAATGAAGCTGTGTGAAGATGAGGGGCCGAATGATGAGGTTGCTGTACAACTGAGTTCCTCTTTTGGACAGGTCCCCTGCCGTCTCTAGGAGACAGTTCTGTTGGGGAGCCACTCTCTTAAATGCAAGCATTTATTAGCAATTGTGTCAAATTGCCTATTCCTAAAGGTCTCTTCCAGGCTGCCAGAGCTTTAACGTTAATTGGACAGATTGTCTTTGGATTTGAAACACAAACTGTGATTAATGAAACAACTGTTAACGAGTTTGGCCTGAGGTGGCTTCTCCACCTTTCTTCTCCTGCTGATACAGAATCGACAAAGTCCTGCTGCGTTTTTTGGCCACTGTGCTTAGCTTGGGGAAATTGGCAGGCTAGGCTGAGAAGGATGGCTTTTTGAATTTGTCTTTACTGTCCTTCATTTTATAAAGGAGAAAATTAGTCCAAAAGAGAAAGATGATCTCAGGTAACATGGGGAGAGGGTGGCAGAAAATAAAAACAAGCTAAAATTGGATATTTAATGTAATAAAACAATTTATCTACATTTGTCCTTCCTAAGCCCTTGCTAGCTTCCTTTATTCTTCCTCATTTTATTCTACTTCTCCCTGTCTCACCACCTTCATGTGTTAAAATACATTCTCCTTCCTCTTCCTCCTTAACTTAGGAACAGAACCTTCCTCAGCTGTGGAAAGTTGTTTGGTTCAGAGGATGGCTTTGTAGTTACAGAAAAGAACATTCATAGTTCATCTCTGTTGGGTACAGTTTGGTGCTCTTGACCAGTTTCCTCAACTCTAACATTAGTATTATAGAATAAATCTGCAAAGCATATAAATTATTCCACATCAATAGTAGTTATCAACATCAACTGTCAGCTCAACATCCTACCATGTATTAGCTCTCTCTAATTCCTATTTTATTTTCTTCATTTTCTCAGTTAGTGTGTTTGTGTGTGTGTGTGTGTGTGTGTGTGTGTGTGTGTGTGTGTGTGTGTGTATTAGTGGCATATGGAGGTATGCACAGAGAGCAGAAGAAGGCTTCAGATCCTCTTGAGCTGCAGTTTAGGTGTTTGTGAATATCCCAGCCTGGATGCTGAGAATCAAATTCCAGTATTCATAATGGTTAGTGACCATTTTTCTTACTTGTTTTCATCTGTTTACCAAGTCGAGGTTTGCTTCCTACTGAAAACCCAACCTCACATACCTGCCACATTGTACCACTTAAGGATTCATCCAGTATAAATGACAAGTCCTGTAATATGAGTTTAAGCTAATAAATACTTATCTTCTATGAATTCCTGTTAATATACGTTGTTTTAATAATGAATCAAGAATAAAACTATGGTCAAATGTGGGGAAATTTTAAACTTAATGATTCTGAGTCCCCAAAACAAAATTTCAAATAATTTCATGATAAAATCACACATAATTATAGTAATACACGAACAACTTTTTGTCCTTTAAAATTAAGATGACTAATTCATCTTTAGAGGTAGAAAATACAGCCTAGGAACTTGAAAATAACCATAGTGAATAAGGGAGACAATCTGGTTCTACAATGTTGCATGAGAAGAATTATCTCAGCAGTACCAAGAAACCATGACTAGTATTTAAAATACTCTAGGGAAGAACCCACTGTTATTATTATAACTACTGTTAAACTGATTTCTTGTAGCACTATGGTGTCCATAGATCAGTGCATTTATCAACCTTCATCAGAAAAGCTCCTATTTTTTTTTTTTATTTTGTAGTAGTAGTATATAGAAATAAACTCAGAAACCCACAACAGTTCAGGGTACAAAGAATGAAAGACTAAAGGAATGTTCAGCCCTAAATCAGACATCAAAGTCTCACTCCAGTTCTGCAAGGCTCAAGGATCATCACAGAACAGGGACAGAAAGACAGTAAAAGTCCACGGAAACAAGTGACTGCAGTGAAACAGACACAGCAAGGCGGCTGCAAATATGAACTCACAGAAGTTGTGATAACATGTATCAGATCTGCCCAAGCTCAAGCTAAACAAAAGTCCCAGCCTAGAGGAGCAAGGTGGCCATGAAGTCTTACCCACTGCTATGGAATTTTTTAGCAAAAATAATAGAAAAGCTGCTGGGAGATTATAGTCTCTATCTTTAAGGCTTTGACCTCTGGTCAGTGGGTCATTTTTCCAGAGAATGACCCACACTCAAGAGTAGTTAGGCAGCACAAATTTGACTCAATGGGTAAAAAAATAGGATACAATTTCGATACACAGGGTAGATCTTGGAGGAGTTGTGGAGGGTGCTGAATGATTCAAATATTTTGTAATAAACTGGCAAAGAATTAAAATATTGCTTTAAAAATAACTACACTAAATTTATGTGATTTCCATCATTAAGGATCCACATTAAGATATTTAAAGGGAAAAAGAGCAAGAAGTTTGCCCTCAACAGAACCACAAACTCTTCATCTGATCCCCAATGGAACAACTCCTTTCTACAAGCTTCTAACACGTGTGTGCTTTATTATTCAACATGTACTGATATTCTTAAATTTTCACACCCTGTACATATCAAATAGAACACATAGCATGTTAGATATAGCTAAAGATGGTCTAATGGAACTAAAGAAATATCTGAGGATATTTCTGAGACCACAGTGGAGTATAATTATGAGTAGGAGAAGGAACTATAACGTGTAGAAGATAAATGGAAGGCTTAAGGTGATTTTTAGCAGAGAATAGCAGGAAAAAAATAACAGAAGAACTAGTTAGAAAAGAAAATCACTATCATTTTCTAGAATTTAAAACCAATAATAATAGGTTAAACTCTTCCATAAAGAAGATGCTTTCACCATTAGAAATAAAAATGAAATATGTTTCTGTGTCTTATTTCCCTGCTTAAAATAGTTATTGGCTTCTTTTCTGAGTCTCTCACTTGGAATTGAAAGTCTATACAATGTTTAGGATGATTATACATTAAATATGATTCATTTTTCAAGTCCTATTACAGTCTATATATGGCACTTACTAGTACATATCACTCTTACTATTACACATCACCCATTGCACTTGACACTAGTTCTCTCCTTTTCCTTCCAGGAGTAAATATTGAGCAATACCCTGAAAGGCTTTTTGGGGGTTGGTGTCATATAGGTTTAAACACTAGTAATCTATGTCAACACTAGTAATCTATGTAATCTCAATACCCCACCATGTATTAGCTCTCTCTAATTCCTATTTTATTTTTTTTCTCTGTTTGTGTGTGTGTGTGTGTGTGTGTGTGTGTGTGTTTGTGTCATATGGAGGTATGCACAGAGAGCAGAAGAAGGTTTCAGAACTGCAGTTTTGGTGTTTGTGAACATCCGAGCCTGGAAATTAAGAACCAAACTCCAGTCATCTGCAAGTGTGCTTCTGGGAATTTGTAACTAAATGAATTCACTTTAGGTTGAGCTTGATGCCTGGATATGCTTTTGGGAAATTTCAGGGGAAGACAATTGGAACTGGAAGTGGTCCTAGAAGTTGGACACTCAGGATAAATTTTTATTCTGAGAAGTCATCAAAAATACCATAATAAGAATTCCACTGCAGTGGAAGTCAGTCTATGGAGAGACACAAAAGTGGTCAAAGTGCTTAGAGTAAGGACTGGGTGGTCAGCTTTAAATGGAACATGTTTAATACCCACTACCATCAAGAACTTAAGAACTGCATGTTTGCGTGTTATAGTTAAAAATGCTGTGTTATGGATGGTCTTTCCTTCAGTTTCTGCTCCAAATTTTGTCTCTGTATCTCCTCTCATGGGTATTTTGATCCCTCTTCTAAGAAGGTCCGAAGTATCCACACTGTGGGCTTCCTTCTTCCTGAGCTTCATGTGATCTGTGAATTGTATCTTGGGAATTCCGAATATCTGGGCTAAGATCCACTTGTCAGTGAGTGAATACAATGTGTGTTCTTTTATGATTAGGTTACCTCACTGTTTTATTCAGGGTTTCTATTCCTGCACAAACATCATGACTAAGAAGCAAGTTGGGGAGGAAAGGGTTTATTTAGATTATTTCCACATTGCAGTTTATCACCAAAGGAAGTCAGGTCTGGAACTCAAGCAGGTCAGGAAGCAGGAACTGATGCAGAGGCCATAGAGTGATGTTCCTTACTGGCTTGTTTCTCCTGGCTTACTCAGCTTGCTCTCTTATAGAACCCAAGACTTCCAGCTCATGGATGGCACCACCCACAAGGGGCCCTACCCCCTTGATTACTAATTGAGAAAATGTCCCACAGCTGGATTTCATTGAGGCACTTCCCCATCTGAAGCTCCCTTCTCTGTGATAACTCCAGCCTGTGTCAAGTTGGCACACAAAACCAGCCAGTACACTCACTCAGGATGATATTTTCTAGCTTCATCTATTTTCCTAAAAACTTCATGAATTCATCATTTTTAATAGCTAAGTAGTACTCCATTGTGTAAATGTACCACATTTTCTGTATCCATTTCTCTGTTGAAGGATATCTGGGTTCTTTCCAGCTTCTGGCTATTATAAATAAGGCTGCTATGAACATAGTGGAACATTTGTCCTTATTACATGTTAGAGCATCCTTGGATTATATGCCCAGGAGTGGTATATCTGGGTCCTCAGGTCCCACCCATATAGTTACTATGGTATGGTAACTATATCCCATATAATTATCAAACCCAGACACTATTGTGGATGCCAAGAAATGCTTGCTGACAGGAGCCTGATATAGCTGCCTCCTGAGAGGGTCTGCCAATGCCTGCCTAATACAGAGGTGTATGCTCACAGCTGTCCTTTGGACTGAGCACAGGATCCCCAATAGAAGAGCTAGAGAAAGGACCCAAGGAGCTGAAGGGGTTTTCAGCCCCATAGAAGGGACAATAATATGAACCAAACAGTACTCCCAGAGCTCCCAGGGATTTAACCACCAACCAAAGGATACACTGTGGAGAGCAGTAGAGCTGGAGAGGCATTCGCCTTGACAAGATGGCGCCTACATCCGCTGTCGACTCCTGGTAAACAACTGTTTGCGCATGTGCATAGAGTGAAAAGGCGCCAAGTCATGGCCCATCTCGGGGCATCACATGGGATGATGAACAAACAGCCAATCATGGGCGGACACGCCTCACTGTGGTGTATATAAGCAGTGCCGATTAGTGGCTCGGGGTCTTCCTCTTCATGATGCAATAAATGC
>NW_022196900.1:27323465-27380296 GCF_008632895.1 Mastomys coucha | reverse complement strand
AGAAATTCGCATGTAAATAAAGAAAATATCTAAAATAAAAAAAAAAAAAGAAGGATCCTAGTGTCTGCATGTCTTCTTGCTGGCGAGACGACTGCGCAGGCTACAATACACAAGGAGGGACTCAAGGCTTCAGCCACATATGTAGCAGAGGATGGTCTTGTGGGACATCAGTGAGAGGAGAGGTTCTTGGTCTTGTGGAGGCTTGCGGCCCCAGTATAGGTGAATGCCAGGACAGGGAAGTGGGAGTGGGTGGGTTAGTGATCAGGGGGATAGGGGAGGATGGGATAGAAGAGTTTTCTGAGGGGAAATGAGGAAAGGGGATAAAATTTGAAATGTAAATAAAGAAAATATCTAATAAAAATGCTGTGTTCTGGACATGACCTGGATTTCACACTTATGAACCCACAGGCACTATGTTTCCTGTCCAAAATATGTACAAAACCAAGCCAATCAAAGTGGTAACATGGATGGGAGAGGTCCTATCCTGGCCCTAACCCTTACCAAGGAAATACTAGCCTCTAGTGGCTTTTAACGAAAACATTTTTGATTATTTTTGTTTGTTTAGATTTATTTATTTATGTATATATTTTAAGTATATGAGTTTTTTAAAGCTTGTACATCTGCAAATGAGAAGAGGGCATAAAACCCATGATACTACAGTTATAGACATTTGTGAGTCATCATATGTGTGCTGGAAATTAAACTCAGGATCTCTAATAGGCCAGTGTACATAACTTCTGAGCCAACTCTCCATCCCCTGATTTTTTGAAGTTTGTTGTTGTTTTTGGTCTTTTTTGGGGGTGTGGGTTGTAGTGATAGCTCTCCCATGCTCCAGTGGATGGCCCCACACTTTGGCACATGTGGGCAGTACTAATTGGGCTTAGTGGGTTTCATAAAATAAGTAAAAAGACATTAAATTGGTAGGAGTAAAGGTTGAGGTGATACATGATGTGGTATAAGAGGAAAATGGTGCATGTAAATGTTCATATGTCACCATATATATTTAGAAAATAATGAAAAAAAGAATAAGTATAACTAGAAACAAATGTGGCAGAAACAGTGAGGTTCAAGATTCTAAGATTCTGTGAGTTTGAGTCTAGATAGGTCAACAGGCAGAGTTTGAGGACTACCAGGTATACATATTAAGGTACAGTATGAAGTATATTGGTGAGTAAGTAGCAGGTTATACAGAATTATACAAAATATAAATTTAAATGATTGACATATGAACTTGACAAGTATAAAGAATGCAGGGTGGCTGATCTTTATGAACTGCTATGGAAACCGTGACAAAAGAAAGTATCAAGCTAAGACCAGCCAACTCTCAACTCAATATTCATTAAAAGAGCAAAGGGTCTACTGAACAACAGCATGAAAGACATTAAACTCCTCCAAGAACATGCAAAATAGGAAATTGAATGACAGTTAATTATAAGGTGCCAAAACTATAAAGGGAGACTAAATGACCAGACTTGACACATTTCCAGAGTTGAGAAGTACCTGAAAAGAAAAATAAAGGCATTTGGCTGAATGAGTCAAAGAATCTTATTCTAGACAGTTCCCGTCACTAATTTCAGGCTAGCTAGAAAACACCATGGCATAGACCTTATCTGAATCACATATCTTCAATCATCATATTTGATAGCCTTGTATTTCCTATTGCTTCCTTCTTTGCTCTCATTCAAAGGAACTAAATACAGATCTTAACAGAAGGTAGGAAAGTACCCCACTCTTGTGGATGAATTAGCAAAGTACCCCCAAAACATATAAGGCAATAATGTATGTTCCATTTAAATTATATCACATCAGATGGAATCAAACAAACTTTGGATCTGGAATGTGTGGCTCAAGGGAACAGAGATCTTCCTCTGAATGAGCAGCTCTTATGAAAATTATATATTGTGATTCAATCTGTGCTCTACACGTTTAAATGGAAGAATCCTTTCATATTGTCAGCTGTACCAAAGTGAATGAAAATAATTTGCAAATATTCTGTGGATTACATAATCTGTGTTTGCCTAATCAAATAATCACAAAAGAGTGATAAATTTCCAAGCTAGCTTTACCTTTTTCGTTGTATAAGTTCTATCTACTTTGATGCTCTTTTGTCAAGAAACTACATTTTTGGTATTATTTTTAAGAATTGACTCTTTATTTCAAATAAATCTATTTGTATCTGTCAATACTTCTTGTTTTGAAATCTATTTTTTTTAATACTAACAAAACAACACTAGTTTCTTTGGTGTAGAGTTTGTATAGAAAAATTAATTCTAATACTTTTATGTCAAGCTCATCTATATCTTGGTAAGGTTTACTTTTATCCAACATGGTTTTGAAATCTGATCTAACATTTCTTCTTATAATAAGTGAGTTTACTGCATACATAACTAAAATTATTCTGAAGATAGTACTTAGGATCATAATTATACCTTCAAATTGAGTTCAGCTTTCCATGGGCTCAGTTATCTGCAATTAGCCTTATCCTGAAAATATCAAAAAGGAAATTTCAAATATAAATATTTCTTAAGTTTTAAGTTGTGTGCTATTCTGAAGAGCATGTTGAAGTCTCACATTGCCCCTCTGGGCTGTGGATAATCTCTTTTTGCAGAATATCCACTCTGTATATGGTTTCTGAGCTGATCAGATCAGCTGTATCTTCGTTCTTGCATTTAATTTATTCCACCTAACAATGTTCCTAAGCAAAGAAAGTATATTGTTGGGAATTCTATTAGAGCACATTTCTATAAACACCTGTTGTTATTATCAGTTATAACTAATATCACATCATGCCTAATTTATAACTTTCTCATAGTTACACTATGGAGAATATGTCTACAAATACTTAGTAAATACATGGTTCTGACCAACCAAAGAGTATATATATAGAGATCCATGGCTCCAGTTGCATATGTAGCTACCTTATATGGCATAAATTGGAGGGGAGGCCTTTAGTCCTGTGGAGGCTCAATGCTCCAGTGTAGGGGGGATGCTAGGGTGGTGAGGTAGGAATGGGAATGTGGGTGGTGGAGCATGCTCATGGAGGCAGGAGGGAGATGAATGTGATGCAGGGTTTGAGAAGGGGAAACTGGGAAGGGGGGGTCAACATCTGAAATGTAAATAAATAAAATAACCAAAAAATAGAAAGAAAAAATACATGGTATTTTTTTATGGTTGTAGGTACTCTATGGATATCTTGCCACATAAACCCTGCTAAGAGACAAGGCTACTGTACCACATTGCTATTTGTTTCTTATTTATACCCTCTGAACTTTGTTTTTATGTTGTTTCTCTTTTCTATTGGTTAATCAATTAGTATTAGTACATCACTCTAGCTTCTAGTAATTTTCAAACCTATGCCTTAGTTATTTGGCTATCTGTGGTTTACTACTTTCCAAAAGTACTTAAATAGTCATCCTTAACTTCTTTTTTTATTTCTTTTTTATAAAATTTATTGATTATTTTATCTATTTACATTTCAAATGTTATCCCCCTTCCAGGTTTCTCCTCTGAAACCCCCATATCCCAGTCTCTCATCTCTCTGCTTCTATAACAGTGTTCTACCACTTACCTACCCATTCCCACTTCACTGCGATAACATGGCCTTACACTGGAACATCAAGCCTTCACAGGACTAAGGGTCTCCCTTCCCATTGATGCCAGATAAGGCCATCCTCTGCTACATATATGGCTGAAGCCATGGGTCCCTCCATGTGTACTCTTTGGTTGGTGGTTTAGTCCCTAGGAGCTCTGGGTCTGGGGGAAGAATTGTTCTTCCTATGGGGCTGCAAACCCCTTCAGTACTTCTAACAGCAAATTTTCAAAATTAACTCTATCCTATCTCATATACAACACAATTCTACTTCTATCCTCTTTTATTTTCATCTGTCATATATTTTATTTCCCACATGTTACATGTTTTAACAAATTAGTTATAATTTTGACTTTATCCAGTTGTGCCGGTTAGTTTTGTGAAGTTGACATAAAGTATTGTCATCTGGGAAGTAAGAATCTCTTTGAAGAACTGACAACTGGCCTGTGGACAAGACTGATGGAATTATTGCTATCATCATCATCATCATCATCATCATCATCATCATCATCATCATTATTATTATTATATAGATTAATTATAGAGGGATCTGTAATGTATTGCTGCCATGAGTTGCACAGGGAAGCAAGCTGAGTGAGCCAAATAGAGTATATCAACATGCAGCATCACTCCTTGATTCCTGCTTCACAAACTGTCCTGACTTGCCACTATGTGGTTGGGGAAGTGTAAGTCAGATAAACCTGCTACTTCAAGGTTCTTTTTCAGCCATTTTATTACAGCAATAGAAAGTAAAATATGACACCAATACATTGATTTTCAAATAACTTAAGAAAATGTAAATGATATTTAAATGCATTTACTAACATATGTTCTTCATTGTCCTCCACACACCTGACATACCATGTGATATTTTTTTCTTCTGCCTAGTTTTCTTTAGTACTTTTGGAACAGAAAATGCCTTTTATTTTTGTTTGCCACAGTAATTCATCTTTAAATTAAATATTCATTGAGTAAATTATTCTAGTTTTTGTCTGAACATTACAGACTCCATTACATTAGTGTCTGTCTTCCACTATTTGTAACAAGAACTCAGTCAACACTTTTCATATCTAATATGTAATTTTCTCTCTTCTATTAAGAAGTTTTCCTCATTTATCCTTTACAATGGAAATATTATGATTCATTGTGGCGATTCCTATTTTTCTGCAAACATGTTTTTCTGACCTTTTTAGATCTGTCATTTGTTCTTTCTGTTCATGTTGAGACAATTACTAAACACTATTTTGTCATTTACATTAAGCCTTAGTCTTTACCTTTTTACCCTTTTGTGATTCTGATTAACATACACAGGCAATTGACACCACAAGTCAGGTGGTTGAGGGTCTGATACTGCATCAGGAGGCAGAAACAAGAAAGTTACATATAAAGAAGTCAGTGTGTAGAGAAAGCCAGGAAAGCCTTTTTCACTTGAACTCCACATAGTGAACAGAGCATGTGCACAGTCCAAGGAATACTAAGTTGGTGAGAGACTGCTATCTAAACATACTATAAATGTTTATACACCTCATGACCAAGTGGATTTAGTCCCTTTCCTCTCCTAACTAGCCCATTCCTACTCTCTGGAGTACTTGACTTTTCTTAGTAAATTGTCTCTATTTCTGATCATGTATCCTTGGTACAATTTGTTGGTTGAGGCACAAGAGACTAGACTGGGGAAGGCTCCAATTGAAAACCATATCTATCACTCACTCCTTTCCCCCCATCACCATCTCATTCCGTTTTGGGTATCTTGAAACTCTGGCCTTTCTCACTGTTTTTATTTTTCCATGCCTATTCTTAATGTCCTTAAGGTGAAGATTTCTTCTCCCCCTCCATCCCTTTCTTCTGTTGTGGGTTTGGCCTAATGCTGCTTGTATTATGTTAATCTGGTTCCCCAAATTGCATGAGAATCTGAACTTCCACACTTAAGACACCGTGGGAACCTAACCCCAAACTGGTTTCAATTGGTAAATAAAGTTTTTGGTGAATGATGAGTGGGCAGGGAGACAGAGGCAGAATTTTAGGATTTCCAAACAAGGGACAAAGAAAGTGGGAAGAGGTTCAACCGCCATGCCATGGAAGGAGAGGAGACATCATGCCTGAGAGGTACAGAGTGCAGAGAGAATAGATGCCATGGAGGTGCCAGGGATTGTGCCCAAGAGGGCTGCAAGTGTGGGTCAAGGGCAGCAAAGATGGGATATAGATGTTTAGTAAATAATAACACCTAGAAATGGAGGGGAATGTATCAGCCACATAGCAGTTAGAATGAAGCTCAACTATTGAGCTGTTTAAGGCATATTAAAATATAAAGGCTGAGCGCATGCATGCATGCGTGCATGCGTGTGCATTTGTGTGTGTGTGGCATGTGCATGTGCGTGTGTGTGTGTGTGTGTGTGTGTGTGTGTGTATGTGTGTGTGATTCAGGAGCCCAAACAGTGGGGCAGGTAGCGATAAGTGCCACTGCTGACACAGGGGTCGAAAGAAAACATCAAAAAAAAATTGTATATTGACCATCAAAAATAAAAAGAGTTAATTGGATACTGCTACATTCTTCCCCCCTTTCCATCTCTTCCTCGTCCTCCTCTTCTTCCTCCTCCAAAAGTCACAGCCTGTTTTAATTCTTCTGCTTTCCTCAAACACTAATAAAATTGTTCTTAAGATTCCTCTGAGTCTGTCTGCAAATTATTTTAATAAGGAGATTTAGAACCCAAAATGGAAACTCAGATTCTCCTAGTAACAGTATTTCTTTTTCAACCTAATACTTTTCTATCCAATGTCATTTTATGTCAAGTAATATACCATTCTAGTTCTACAGTAATTATGTAGTTTACTTTTGCCATTTTTATATCTTTTCTGAACTATAACATTCTGTCTACCATTACATTCAAGATTTCCTGAATTTTAACATTGTTTCATTTATTTTGTAGTCATTGCCTGTTAATTCCAACATATTAGGTTATCATTTATGCACTGAGATTTTTCTACATAATTATATATCATAAGTTTTATATAATACTTAATACCTCTTTTATTGAGAGCCATGTGCACTAATGATGAATTTTAAAAACAGTGGATTATGTAATTTTCTACTTAGAGTATTGAATTTTGTTTTGTCACACAGTTAAATTACTGCCAGAACATGTAATCTTGGAAGCTTAAATTTGTGTCTTGGAAACATAATTATCCCCAGATCTTAACAAGACCAATGATTCTGAGACCTGTACTTACTTCTATGTCACAATTTCAATGAAGTCTAATATATTTACTAATTCATCTTTCATTATTGACCCAGAATGTGAACTCTACCTACGAGGCAATAGTGAAGTCTGTGTTTGGAAATTCAAAGTTCCCAAGGGCTCTTTTGCTTGGAGGTATATTCATTAAACCTAGAAACACACATTGTAGAATCAGCGAAGAATCTTCAGAAAGTTTATAAGCATGTGTCCTTTCTCTGATGCTCCTCTTGTATTAGAGTTCTATTTCCCACTATTTTTAAATTTCTTCTGGTATTGTTAACCTCTATTGTTGGAATTTTTCAGCAAATAAACTTGCACATTCTCTGTAATTCTCAAGGCAAATGAATGGAAGTTGTGTGCTCATTTTTCTAGAAACTTAAGTGAACTCTTCATTTTGTTTACTTCTATTTGCTGGACTTAGTGATCATATTGATGAGACTCAGAAGATAGAAATATTGAAGTGGCTAAACTAAGACATATGTGTGAGCCACCTGCCCAGAAAAAAATATTTACTTAAATTGTTGTATTAATGAGAAATAATTTTTCATCTGGTTGGAAAAAAATAACATTTTTATTATTTCATTTATTTACATTCCAGTTGTTGTCCCCCATCAGTCTTTCCTCCCAGATTTCCTCATTCCATTCCTCCTCACTCTTTCCTCTGAGAGGGTGCTCCTCCACACCAGGCCTCTACCTTCCCTGGGGCCTCAAGTCTTTCCAGGATTAAGTTCATCTTCTCCCACTGAGGCCTGACCAGGTAGACTTCTGCTATATTCGTGCCAGGGCCTTCAGATGCACCCCTTGTATGCTCCTGGTTGGTAGCTCAGTCTCTGGGAGCTTCCAACTGGGTAAGTTGACATTGCTTTAGAATCTAAATATAACTAGTACAACTAAGAATGCTTAAGAATGATATTTTATGTTTACATGTTCACTGCATATGTATTTATATGTAAAAATTTATATGTAAAAATTTTTCAAGTTATTTTGCTCACAAATAAAATTGTTAAGTTCATCTGAGATATTTTTGTTAAAACTGGTATGCTGCAGTTTTGTTCAAAACTGAACATAGCACTACCTATAAAACCTTTATTGTCTTCTGTTTTGTTTTAGGACCAGAGCTATGTTCTTTCTCATAACTTATTTCTCCCTCTACATCTTGTTCATACTGCCAAGGACTATTTGTCTGTGTAACTTGGCCTGAGGTCATTTACTTTCACTGGACTCTCAAATGTGCAATCCATTATGACATATTTGTCAGTACAGTTTTCTCATTAGCCTGCGCATTCAAGATAGTGTGATATCTATTTTACTGAATCGCTTTCATGATGTCAAATTAAGTCCTTCATTCATCAACTAACTCAATAAATTACTTTCTTGTTCCATGGAAAGATCTCTAGTTACAAGGCATTGCTGAAAAAGAGTAGTTTTGACATTGTAAGTATTAAAAATAACTCTGACTACTATGGTAGATGAAGAACAAGTTCTGTCATTTTACACAAGAGGACATTCATATTACACACTGTCAAACCTGTTTACCAGTACATTAAAAGTTTAATCCTGTCACTTTTCATCATAACGGCATGGATGTAATTATGAAAAACAAATACAAAATGAGCTCTGAAATTAGATGGTGGTTTTGGCTATTCAAAACAGTAATTTGGAAAAAATCTGAGGAAAGCTAAAAGTAATTATTTTCAAACTATTATCATAATAAATAGCAGGTAGACCCAAAGAGAAATATATTTTCTGTAGCTTTGTTTACCATAGTGAAAAATTAAAACAGGTTATTATACATCACATAAGATTATAGGAGCTGAAATCAAGCTCTGGAGTTCACATGCAGATCACTTGTTATGTGACCCAGGGCAAGCACCTTGATTTTCTGCATTTGTTCAAATGTAAAATGACAATAATAATTATGCTAAATATTGTCTGTTTGCATTCATTTTATCCCTCTCTTCTCAGTGCTGTCCTGATTCACAGGGTAGAGAAGATGACTATAAACATTTCCATGCCCAAACAAGTGGCATTTCAAATCTAATAGTTTGAAGCACCTATATCCTGACAGGAAACAGAGAAAACAAAAACATTATCCTTTTGAATATAGTCTTATTGATGTCAGGCATCTGAGATACATTCTTACAATAATCTGAGATCAGAAAGATGTGAGATTTCTCTTCAGTAGAGATGACAGTTAAAGCTGACCTCTCTATATATACTAGTCACACATTAGGGGGCATCTGCCATAGCATCAGCAGATGACAGTATATATCCATCAGCTTTACCATTGATGTGATGAAATACTATAAAAAATAACCTAGGGATAAAATGGTTTTATGGCTCATGCTCTTAGAGACTTTAGTTCATAATTCTTGTGTCTGTTTGTCTTGGGTCTAGGGTGAGGCAGAGTATCATGCATTGGGCTATACAATGGAGAGCTATATTCAGGTCATGGTAATCTGAAAACAAAGAAGATCAGAAACAGGAGAGTTCAAGGCAAGATATAAGCCCACTGTCAGACCTTACTGAGTAACTTTTTCCAATTAGGTTGTACCTTCCACACTTCGCCGAATTCCAAAAGTTATACCCACAGTTGATTCTATCGATGGATATATGCACTCACAATACAAGAACCCTCTTTCTCTATTAAGTCAGAAAACACATTCATAGGTGTTCATGCAGGGGTGTTTTCCTAGTTTCATAACTTTCTCGTTATAGACAAATTACCATCAATGTCAGCAGAAATACTTAGTGAGTCAGTATTTACACAATTGATTATATAATCTCTTTCTTCTTCTTGTTCTTGTTGTTCTTGTTCTTCTTGTTTTTCTTGTTCTTGTTCTTGTTCTTCTTGTTCTTGTTCTTGTTCTTGTTCTTCTTGTTCTTGTTCTTGTTTTCTTCTTCTTCTTCTTCTTCTTCTTCTTCTTCTTCTTCTTCTTCTTCTTCTTCTTCTTCTTCTTCTTCTTCTCCTCCTCCTCCTCCTCCTCCTTCTCCTTCTCCTTCTTCTCTTTTTCTTTCTAGAGTTTTAGCTAATAAATATTTCAATTTTATTGATCTGTCTTTGCCTGAAATATCTAAACTGTTTTAACTAATACACACACAAATACACCCACACCCATAACACATGCACAAGCATACACACACACACACACACACACACACACACACACACACACACACACACTATCCAGGAGTATAGAGAGCCTCATTAAATGTTGTGTAGTCATTGGTCACTGGACCATGTGTCTCTGTTTCTTGTTACTTCCCATATTAAATATTCTATATTTTTGAACATTGTAAACTTTTGTACAATGAACATGGAAGATTCTGTTTTATCCACCAAAGATTGTGAAGGTTTATTTGTTTGTTTTAATAAAAATTATCCAAATTGGATCAAAATTAACTCATGGGTAGAAGTTTCAACTTCACTTGTCATTTTGGTTATATCAACTTAAGTTAATCTCCTCTACAAATAATGACCCTGTTGTCAATCAGAGATGTGGAAAGGTTGTAGCAACAGAATTTGTCCATCTGGTTTGTTTTGTCCCTTCTGCCATAATGGAGATCATTCCTGTCTTAGGGTTTCTATTGTGTTGATAAAACACCATTAACTAAGAACAACTTGGATAGTAAAGAATTTATTTCACCTTACAAGTCTAAGGTCACATTTTATCACTATGGGAAGTCAGGACAGGAACACAAGCAAAGAAGAGACCTGGAAGTAGGAGCTGATGCCGAGGCCAGGAAGAAATGCTCTTGAAGCAGGGCAGTGGTGGCACACACCTTTAATCCTAGCACTTGGGAGGCAGAGACAGGCAGATTTCTGAGTTCGAGGCCAGCCTGTTCTACAGAATGAGTTCCAGGACAGCCAGGACTAAAGAGAGAAACCCTGTCTTGAAAAAAAAAAAAACCAAATAAACAAAACAAACAAACAAACAAAAAGAAATGCCATTTAATAGCATGTTCCTCATGGCTTGCTCAGCCTGTTTCTTACAGTATTCAGGACCACCAAGATAGGGAAGCCCACTGTTAACTGGAACATCCTAAATCAATCATCCATCAAGAAAATGTCCCACATGTTTGCCCACCCATAAACCAATCTGGTGGGAGCAATTTCTCAGTTAAGGTTATAATATCTCTTCCCAAATAACTCTAGTTTGTATCAAGCTAACAATAAATGGAGCCGGCACAACTCCTATTTCTAACTTATGTTTCTGGAACCAGAATTACTAAAAATATTCTACTAGAATTCTAGTGTGTTGACAAATTGCAAGCTAAGGCTTACTGATATGTTATAATAAAATTATAAAAAAGAACTTAATCATTCCATGTAACTACACCTCCTCTGTGACACACTTACCTTGGATTCTTCTCCATTGCCTTTAAGCAATTATTGCTGCTACTACTTTTAATCGTTTGTTTAGTATTTCTTGTTATTATATGTGGGAGGGCCAGCCTGATAGAGGCTTATTTAATCATTAGTGGAGACAGTTCTCCTCATGCATACTAAAAGATTTATTGATAGCAGTTGTGCCAAAACTCTGTGGCTTTATGTAAAATCATGCTAAGTTTTATCATAGCTATGTTATCTGATCTTGTTCAAAGACTGATATTAGTACCTCCTATTGCATCGGAAAGGGTCTGTCACTCAGCTGAACTCAGCTAGCATATGATCAGGGCTAAATATTAATGCAAATCTTTGTTTACCTATCTGGAGCCCCAAAGTCTCTGCTCATTATCTGTTCACATTTCCATCCTAGTTAAAGTCACTAGCTTTTTTACTGGGCAGCTGTATTCACAGAGAAAGAAATCAGAAGCTTGATTTTAAATGACTCAAATTGTCATTTCAGCAGTATATGTCCAATATGTGTGACAAGCCAATAATCAAAGGGAGAAAAAATAGTATCCACCTCTGGATAGGAGTTGATGGAGTGTGAAAAATGGGGCAAATGGTGGTGACCACTTTAGGAAATTATCTATAGAACTGTACACACATACTTCCAAGAAATAATCCATTAGTGACCAGAGCTGTGAGAAACATGTATACTTCAATTTCACTTTAGTGTTTTGCTTCTAAAGCATTAGATGAAGTAACAGGATTTAAATGTTTATTAATGCTAAGCAACCTTGTAGATGTTTGCTGGCTATATAATTCTAACGTGGCTTTTTTCATATATCTTATGATCTTACAATAAAAAGATCCTAGGTTTCTCTATCCTTTGAATCCATGTTGGTGAATCTTAAAGATTCCTGCATAGACACACAGATCCAAAGATGTCTAGACTCCTTCTCACTCATTCTGCATTTCTTCCCAGAAGAGGAAAAGCACTGGACTTAAGTCAGATGTCCTGTGTAAGTGCTAGGCTCCTGAGCTCCTGCTGTGCCTGGACCGTTTTGATGCTAGCATTGCTCCTGAACCATTCCTACACTCTCTCTGCTCTAACACAATTTTCTTCATTGTGATGTTTTCAAACCCAGAACACTGCTTATTACTCCACTCTCCACCTCATTACCACAGTGCGCTGCTCAAGTTTGGCTCACTTAAAAATGATCAGCCTTTACAGCTCTCAAGGAATGACACAGACAAATAGGAATCTATCTCCCTCACCATCCATCAAACTGAAGGAGTGATAAGAAAAGTTGTAGACCCCAAGACTCTCTCCATTAAGGTCACACCAGTTATTTTGATTCTATAGTCCTACAAGGAAAAATCCTCAAGCAGGTTTTGAAATGAAAGAAGAGTCTGAGAAACTTTGATGACAAAGAAGAAAAAATCCATTAATAAAGTTTACAATCTAGCTTCAATGTGGGAACAATAATATATGAATATAGGGAAATAGTCTCTGGTGTAAGTGTAAATAAATATGTCAAAGATACTTGCTCAAACTTATTTGTAAGGCTAAAGTATTAGAAATAATCTAAATGTTTTTATTCTCATGTTTATGACTTCAGTCATAAGGTCAGCTCACAAAGGATCAATACTCAGCCATTTAAGAGCTGACATGGAAAGATACTCACATTTGAAATATAATATAACTTAAGATAATTTTTTATAGTTGTACAGGATGTTCCTACTTTTAGAAGATTTTATTCAATTGTGTGAATTCCTATTAATACAAGAAAAAACTTCATAGCTGGCCTACTCTATTTGTTTTGATCATGTCTCAACATTATCATTTATGAGATTAGTTTTATGATTGCAGTTTTAATAATGAGGAAACTAGTGTCTCCAAAGTAAAAAATCTGTTTATGGTCTTCTACCTGGACATGATTAAGTCTGCACATGATCCTTGATTTGTGCAACACAAGAGTATGTATAGTTGATGATTTCATCATGTTACCAAATTTCTGACTTCAATTATTTTTGTTATCAAAATTATTTCACTACTCAAATTTAATGATACAGCCCTTGGCCTCAGCCATCCAGGAGGTTGAAATGCGTGTATTGGCAACACTGTAAGGGCCTAAGCTGCACAATGAACTCAAAGCCAGCAGGACTGACTTAGTGAGGTCTTTGTGGGGATGTAGCTCAGTGATAAAGTGTTAGTCTGTCATACACAAGGCCCTGGATTTCATTTTCTACCATCACAAAAGGAAATAAAATGTTATCTCATCCACCAGCTTTGCCCATACCGTTATCTCTTCTGATACTCTTTTTAAACCCCTTATTCTCCAGATGAAAAGATCCTATTGAAGTTTTTCCACATAAAGTAACATAGGCATAAAGATTCTTAAATCTGCTTTTTACAAAATAGTTAAACATACATATGGTTCAAAATTAAAAAAAAAATAACACATTTTATCCAAAACTCCAGCAACCTAGTTCACATCAAACTCAATTGATGTTCTTTGCACCACACATATTACTTCTGGAAAAATATTATTTGTATAAATACATACATGTAGAAAGACAGACATTTTACTTTTTAACATAAACCTCTTCTACTATAAGCACCGCAGTAGGCATCTTAATGACCATTTTGCATGAATTTAATATCTATTTACAATAATTTATAAGACAGTGTTGTTAATTGGTATGCACATTTGACATTGAAATGTATACTTTCTGAGTGTCTTATATAAAGTTCATATAGAATTATACCCCTACCATTGTTAGATTGTTAGTTTTCTCTGATTTTCAGTAAAAAGCACATGAGGTTTAGAGATCTGAACAACCTAGAGCTTTGTCTCAATGTCGTCAGCATGGACTTGAACTATCCAAAGATTTACAAATCTGAGCAAATCTCAGAATTTCATATAAGAGTAGCCAAACTCACACATTGTCACAAACACCTGCTTTCCTAGATCTTGGAATGCTAAGGCAGAAGGATCACAATATCAAGCTCATTCTGGGCCATATGGGAAAAGCCTGTCTCAAAAGGCAAAATGAATCTACAATAAACCAAAATTAATAAAATAAGTAAAAAAAGATAAATGAGAAATCCTAGCAATAAGTATGCAACACACACAGACACATACACACACACTTATGCTCCACATCGAGATGCTAGAAAAAGAAGACATATTGCTTGTTTCATAAGGAAATAATAGACATTTGAAGATAAAAATGAGCTTAACATGATTGATATCTACAATTTATACAGATATTGGAACATCACAAGGCACAACTCATTATAAAAACAAAAATTCCTGTTTGTTTGAATTTGTTTAAAATTACTTTGTATGTGCTGCCAGAGCAATCAGTCCCACCATGTGTATTCCTTGGTTGGTGGTTGAGTCCCTGGGAGCTCTGAGGGTACTAGTTAGTTCATACTGATTGCTCTGGCAGCATGTATATAATAGAGGATTGCAAAGTCGATCATCAATGGGAGGAGAGGCCCTTGGCCCTGTGAAGGTTCTGTGCCCCAATGTAGGGGAATGACAGGGCCAATAAGTGGGAGAGGGTGGGATAGCAAGCAGGGGGAGGGAGAAGAAAACAGGGGTTTGTTCTTGTTTTTTGTTTTTGGTTTTTTTTTTTTTTTGAGGGGAAACTAGGAAGTGAGAAATCATATGAGATGCAAATAAAGACAATATCTAATAAATTTCTTTTTTTAAATTAAAAAAATTACTTGTATAAAAAACAACTGTTAAAACAGGGGTAAAATTTCTCTTTAAACATTTTCTGAAAAAAAAATCCTGACACCATGAATGGGACATTTTCCCGATGTAGGAAAAAGTGATGTGATTAATGGCGCATTTTTATTATGGCCAGAAAAAAAGAGCCAGAGTATTTCTCAAATATTTAAAGAAAATAATTACCAAGTAAAATTGTACCTTTAAAAAATATTCTTCAGAAATTCAGGTAAAAGCCAGATACTTTCTGATACAAAGAGATCAGAATATGGAATTCTGTTCTAAAGATAAAAGCTACAGAAAACTTCAACCACGGAAGGAAATGATAAAAGACAAAATGTTGAAAATGTCAGAAAAAAATGGGAAAAATAATGCAAAAACCAAGCTTTTACTAGGTTTTTCTTCATTGAAATTGTCTACCCTTATAACATATCTAATAAGGTTTAGATTTCTGCAGAGGAAATAAAGATGGCAATTCTATATGGCAAGAGTAAAGGATATAAGCATTTTTACATATCATTCAGGCTGGTAAGATATCTGTGTCAACATATTAGTTATACTTGTGAATGGAATGTACTGCCTAGAACAACTTCATGATTTGCAAAAGATTCATTAGAATATATGAAGAAAATCAGAATCAAGTTCTGAGTGTTTCTATGTAACCCATTAGAAGACAAGACAAATAAATACAATGCCAAAAACAGATAAAATAAATATAAAACAAAATTTAATAAAATAGGTGAAAAAACACAATATAATAGTTGATCTCAAATTTCAATGGAATAAATATGCCAATTAATGGACAAAGTTTCCCAAAGCATTTGTGTGTGTGTGTGTGTGTGTGTGTGTGTGTGTGTGCCTTATTTTCACAATACATATCCAGAGTGCCTTCACAGATTGAATTTTACCACATATGTGAGTATACCTTACAAAATTAGTCTGGAAAACATTAATTCTTAGAGTACAAAATTAATTTAAAGCAATGGAACATAGAAAGAAGAAACAAAACAAAAAAGCAAGGAGAAGAATAATTATAAATGGCAAAGAGTAAAAATGACAATGAAAAATATTTATAAATCAATAAAGCCATGAGTTGATTATTTGTAAATTTGGTGGATATATAGCAGCAATAACAACATAAAAATAAATAAATACACAAATTATTAATATGACAGAACAGAGGGCCATTACAAATCCATTGATGCCATAAGAATGATAGGTGAATATCATGAAACCTCTGTATAAAAATGGCAACAGTAGTTGAAGGACAGTAGTAGTGTTAAAAGGCTCAAGTGCTTTTATTTAACCCAATATGAAATATATATAACAAATATGAAGGTCTGAAATTGACTAAGGAAAACAAATTGATAATTTGAAACCCAAAATATTTTATTACCAGCAAAACAATGGAAAAGAATCTCTCCAAAGTGAAAGTTTACTCCAGATATTTTCACTGTAGGATTTATCAGCGTATTAAAAATTGAATTAGTACAAATTATTTGTGTTGTCTTTCAGAACACAGAAAAAAGAATAGAATTACTCTCTCGGTTCATTTTATGAAGTAAGCATTATGGTCACTCCATGTAAAGCCAAAACAAAAGTGATACAGGCAAATATCATGTATGATTAGAAGGAATATCTTTAATGGAACATTAGCAAGAAAGATTTATATAGGTACATTATTCTCTATGACAGTAGAGTTTATTAGGGAGATTTAAGCTGCTACAATCTTAAAACTATTGGGCAGGTTTTTCAATATTTCACACAGCTAGAGCTGGTTCAATATTTAAGGTAAACAGAAGTAATTCACGATTTTAACATGCTAAGGAAGAAAAATTTCATTCCTTACCAACTGATTCACAAAAAAATGGAATGGTCCCTCCTACTATGAAGGTTTGGAAAATGTGAACAGTAAGTGCTGTAGTTTGGATTTAGAGTTTTCTTCAAAGGTCCATGTGTAAAATATTGACCTGTAGTTTAGCACTTTTGGAATGATGTAAATCGTCAAGAGGTAGGGTCTAGTGAAAGGTGATCAATTACTGGGGCAAACTTTAAATGGGGTTTGGAGAAAATAGTCTCCATTTTCATGACTGCTGAGTGACAAACTACAGGGCAAGCAATATATCCTGCTTCTAACTGCAACCTCTAAACTTGTGAGTCAAAAACAAAAAACAAAAAAACAACTCCCCCCAAAAAAGCAAAAAATCCAAAACTTTGTATAATAATTAAATATAATAACCAAAAACTATAACATTGAAATAGAACAAAGCAAACAAATACAAAGAAAATTCGCCAAGAGAAGGTACAAGGATCAAGAGACCCATTCACTGACATAAGCAGGAATTCCATAAAAACATTAAGCTAGAAATTATAATGTATATGCAGAAAACATGGTGCACACACATGCTTACTTCCTCAGTTTTCACGGGTTCATATAAGCTCATATCGATTTATAGGGCATTATATACTTAGTGTCCTCCATCCCCTCTGGTTGCTCTTCTTTTATTATTTATTTTTTATTAATTATTTCATTTATGTACATCCCAAATGTTGCCCCCTCCCCATCTTCCCTCACAGAGTTCTTCCCCCCTGTCCTTTAATAGAGGAATGGAAACAGAAAATGTGGTACATTTACACAATAGAATACTATTCAGTTATTAAAAACAATGACTTCATGAAATTCTAAGGCAAATGGATGGAACTAGAAAATATCATTCTGAGTGAGGTAACAGAATCACAAAAGATCATACACCACATGCACTTACTGATAAGTGGATATTATCCCAAAAGCTCACAATACACAAGATACAATTCACAGACTACATGAAGCTCAAGAAGAAGGAAGACCAAAGTGTGGATGCTTCAGTCCTTCTTAGAAGGGGGGAATAAAATACTTACTGGGGCAAACATAGAGACAAAGTATGGAGTAGAGACTGAAGGCCATCCAGAGACTGACCCACCTAGGTCACATCCATCTCATATGCAATCACCAACCCCAGACAATATTGTGAATGCCAACAAGTGCTTGTTGACAGGAGCCTGATATAGACATCTCCTAAGAGGCTTTGCCAGTGCCTGACAAACACAGAGGCATGTGCTCACAGTCAACCATTGGCCTGAGCTTGGTGTCTCCAACGGAGGAGTTAGAGAAAGGACTGAAGGAGCTGAATGGTTTGCAACCCCCATAGGAAGAACAACAATATCAACCAATAAGACCCCCACCCCCAAAAGCTCTCAGGGACTAAACCACCAATCAAAGTGTACACATGGAGGGACCCATGGCTCCAGCTGCATATGTAGCAGAGGATGGCCTTGTGGAGCATCAATGGGAGAAGAGGCCCTTGGTCTGGTGAAGGCTCAATGCCTCAGTGCTGGGAATGTGAGGTTGGGGAGACAGGAGTGGGTAGATGGATGGGGAAACACCCTCATAGATGCAGGGGAAGTGGGTTATGGTAACCTTGGTGTGCTTCTAACCAAGCAAGTGAAAGATTTATATGATAAGAATTTCAAATCTCTGAAAAGAAATCTAAGAAGATCTTAGAAGATGGAAAGTTCTCCCATGCTCATGGATTTGCAGGATTAAATATTAAAAATGGCTATCTTGCCAAAAGCAATCTACAGATTCAATGCATCAGAATTCCAACTCAATTATTCACAGAGATAAAAGAGTAATAGTCAACTTCTTCAGGAATAAGAAAAAGCCCAGGATAGTGAAAACTATTCTCAACAATAAAAGAACTTTTGGAACAATCACCATCCATGCTGTACTAGAGCAATAGTGATAAAAACTGCATGGTATTGGTACAGAGATAGACAGGTAGATCAATGGAATAGAACTGAAACTCCAGAAATGAAACCACATACCTATAGTCACTTGATCTTTGACAAAAAAGCCAAAACCATCGAGTGGCAAAAGAATATTTTCAACAAATAGCAATGGTTCAACTGGCAGTTGGCATATATCAAATACCAATTGATCTATTCTTATCTCCTTGTCAAAGCTTAAGTCCAAGTGGATCAAGGAACTTCGTATAAAACCAGATATGCTAAATCTAATAGAAAAAAGTGGGAAAGAACCTTGAATATATCTGAAACTGTAAATTTTCTTGAACAGAACATCAATAGCTCAGGATCTAAGATCAACTATTGCCAAATGGGACCTCATGAAACTAAAAAGTTTCTATAAGGCAAAGGACACTGTCAATAGGACAATATTACAACCTACATATTGGGGAAAAAAAAAGCTTCACTAGACCTATATTAGAGGGCTAATATCTAAAATATACAAAGAACTCAAGAAGTTAAACTCAAGAAAACAAAATAACCCCATTAAAATATGGGGTACAGAGGAATCTCCAATGGCCAAGGAGCACCTACAGAAATGTGCAACATTCTTAGTCATCCCAGGGAAATGCAAACCAAAATGACTCTGAACTTCTACCTTACACTAATCAGAATGCTAAGATCAAAACCTCAGGCAACAACAGATGCTGGAAAGGATGTGGAAAAAGAGGAGCACTCCTCCACTGCTTGTAGGACTGCAAGCTGGTAAAACCACTTTGAAATCAGATTGGTGGTTCCTCAGAAAATTGGAAATAGGGAGGCTGGAGAGATGGTTCAGCAGTTAAGAGCACCAACTGCTCTTCCAAAGGTCCTGAGTTCAAATCCCAGCAACCACATGGTGGCTCACAACCATCTGTAACGAGATCTGACACCCTCTTCTGGAGTGTCTGCAGATAGCTACAGTGTACTTACATATAATAAATAAATATTTTTTAAAAAAACAAAAATTGGAAATATTTCTACCTGAAGATCCAGCTATACAACTTCTCAGCATATACTGAAGCAATGCACCAACATATAATAAGGACCTGTGTTTTACTATTTTCATAGCAACCTTGTTTATCATAGCCAGAAGCTAGAAACAACCCACATCTTCCTCAGTGAAAGAACAGGTATAGAAAATGTGTTATATTTGCAAAATGTAATACTACTAAGCTCTTAAAAATGATTTCATGAATTTTGTAGGCAAATGGATGGAACTAGAAAATAATATCCTGAGTTGGGTAACCCAGATTCAAAAGGACATACATGGTGTGTACTCACTGATAAATGGATATTATCCCCAAAGCCAGGATACTCACAATCTAACTCACAGACCATAGTAGGAAGGCCAAAGTGTGAATGTTTCAATTCCACTTAGAAGGGGGACCAAAATAGTCTTCAGATGCAAAGAGAGGGAAGGACATTGGTAGGAGATAAGATGGAGAGGGAAAATGGGGTACTGGAAGTTTTCAGAAAAGACAGAATTCCAGAGGGCTGGGAGAATGAATGAAAATAAGTAGCAGTTGGTGCTGCAGGGGAGAAGGGGAAACCACTAAAAAGGTCCCAGATGCCAGGGATGCGACAGGCTCCCAGGATCCAATGGGAAGGACAAATACCCAACAGAGGGGAGGTAGAACCTGAAGAGACCACCTCCAGTAAATAAACATGACCCCCACTGGAGGGATGGATTCAACCTCCATCTCAAAATTTTTAATCCAGAATTGTTTCTGTCTAAAGGAAATGCAGGGACAAAAAATGTAGCAGAGACTGAAGGAAAGGCAATCTAGGGACTGCTCCACCTTGGGATCCATCTCATCTGCAGACAACAAACCCTGACATTTTTGGTGATTGCAGACCAGAGTCTGATATGACTGTCCTTTTAGAGGCTCTGCCAGCACCTGACTAAGACAGATGCAGATACTCACAACAAAACATTGGATGGAGCTCAGGGACCCCAATGGATGAACTTTTGGAAGGACTGAAGGAGCTGGAGGTGAATACAACCCCATATGGAAAAAACAACAATGTCAACAAACCAGACCCTCCAGAGCTCCCATGACTAATCCACCAATTAAGAGTATACTTGGATGGGTACATGGTTCCAGTTAAATATGTAGCAAAGAATGACCTTATTGGGCATCAGTGGAAAGGGAGAGACTTGGTCCTATTGAGGCTTGCTGCCCCAGCAAAGGGGTATGCTGGAGAGGTGAGCTCGGAGACTGTGGGTGAGTTGGTGGGGTAGCACCATCTTAGACACAAAAGGGAGGGGGTTGGGAATTTGGAGAGGAGAGAACAGGGAGAGGGACAACAGTTGAAATGTAAATAAATAAAATATTTTTTTAAAAAGTAAGTAGAGAAAATACATGAACAACTTTTGACAAATCAAATAGGTTACAAATCAAATGATGTATTAAACTTATGCAGAATTGTGCACTATTGTGCTTTAGAGAAGTGAAAATTAAAACCAAAGTTTAAATCTTCACATGTCCACTAGAACACTTATAGTAAAGATGATAGACAACATAAATGCTAATGAGGATGTAAAGAATTTGGATCACTGCATAAGTTACTAGTGGGAATGTAAAGAGGAACAATCACGTTTTTAACATTTTGGCAGAATCTTTGAAATAAAGTTATGAAAGCGGAGGTCATGAAATTGGGAAGGAAATGAGATAGAGAGGCCCTCAAGAAAGTGGGATGGGGAGAGTCCAAGGCTATGTTTGTTCAAGATAGCTGGAGATTTGAATGATAAAGTCCCCCATGCTTTCATTTGTTTGAATACTTGGTCTCCAGTTGGTAGAACTATTTAGAAAGCATTAGGAGATGTGACTTTATTGAAGGAGGTGTGTCACTGGACATAGGCTTTGAGATTTTAAAAAGCCCTTGCCATTCCAACTGTGCCCTCTCTGACTCCTTATGTTTTGCATAAGCTGTGAATGCTGAGATGTTCCTGCTCCCATGCCTTCTTTTGGCTATCATGGGCTAATCCTCTGCCACCATATATCCAATTAAAATGCTCTCTTCTATAAGTTGTCTCATGATCGTGTTGTTTAACCACAGCAATAGAAATTCAACTAACATAGTAACATTGTATGAATGTATAATATTTCCAAAGACTAAATTAAAAAGTCTATATATTCAGTAACAAAACAACACAAGTAGTATGAATTTGGACATTTATGTCAGATACATAAAATCATGATAACACAAACATCCATGGCAGACTAATCATAATAACTAAAACTGAAAACAAATCCTGATATCCATTATCTGGGATGATGTTTGTTGTCCTTTTGGGCTCCTATAACAAAATGCCTTTGACTATGAAAATTATAAATAATATAAATGGTTTGCCTATTATCCTAGTAGCTATGAAGTACAAGACCAAAGACAATTTTTTCCATAGATAAAAATTTATATGCATACTTCCATGACAGAAGGAACAAACATGGTTCTTAAAAATCTCTCATGTAATCAGTTATTAAGGGGGAATTCTTCGTGACAGTACCTCACATCATCCTATTAAAGAAAGCTTAGCAATAAAAAATAAACTATTAAAATTCTTCATAATATATCCTAATTTTTGAGTGTAGGATTCCATTTCAAAAATTTGTTATTCAAGTTTTCAGTACACTATCATTTAGGAAAATAATGATGAAATACTTGTGATTTCTACATATTCTTTTTTTCCACTACCTCAGTTACAATTTTCTCAAGATAGAAAGTTAACTTAAATCTAAAATATTGAGTTTTATATTCAATAACATTATCTTCTTCTTCCAGGTTTTATAGAATTTCATTTTATAATCATATAATGTAGTCAGACTTGCCTACTTTGTGAGTTACACTTTTCTTCTGCCATTCACCACCCCTGTTTTTTACCCTTTCAACCTCCTAACACTAGGTAGGAGACAACAAATGAATAGATTAGGGGCAAAGATATAGTTAGATTACTTCCTGCTGATTAGGGCCATCAGGATCCCTTGGGGCCAGTTTGATTTTCACTGGCGGTATGTTTATTCTTCTCATCTCTTTGTAAATGACTACTTGACAAATTCATCAAATGGCACCCACCCATCAACTGGCCAACCAGCAGCTTCTATTGGGACTCTAGAATTTATAAATTCTCTGAAAAGTCCCCAGAATTCAAACCAAGTCACACTCACAAAAACTATCTGCAGCAGACAAAATCACGACCCTGATAGAGCACAAAGGAACTCACAATCAGCTGCTGTGGACAGTCTGAAGCCGCCCATATCCCACACCTGGGATTAAAATGAAACACATTCTTATAATATTTCTGTGTTTTTAAAGGAACAAAATTCTCACTACAATGATGATATCCAGAATTTATTTGTTGCTATTATAAATGCAATAATTTCTTTCATTTTAATTCCTAACTGCTTGCTACTTTATGAAAATTATTGATTTCCACATATTAATATTGTTCCTACCCTCTTTTTTCAATACTCTGATTTATTTTAAGATGTTTTATTTATGTGTATTTTTGAAGGATTGAATGTTCACCAAGTACTTGTAGGTGCCTGTGGAATCCAGAAGAGATATCAGATGCCCTTAAAATGGAATTCACACATATTCACACATGGTTGTGAATAGCTAAAATGAGTACTAGAAATCAAATTCCAGTCCTCAGGAAAAGCAACATGGGCTCTTAATTACTGAGCTCCAAATTCTTTGATATTGTATAGTTGTTTTTAATTTGGATTCTTATTTTATGGATATGAACACACTATATGCAACTTTGACCATCTTATATACTCATAACTAACGTTTGTATCTTTGATTTGTTCCCCGTCCATAGTACTGCCTCTTACCTAATATAAGAGGATAATAAGTGATAGTTGAAAGTTTTCTTATTATCTTTGTTTTCTCATTATACAATTTTTGTTTGTTTCTAATTTTGATTGAAATTGTTTAGTTTTTCTTTCTTCCTGTTGACTGGCAAATATATTAAATAAATGACCATCCCTGAATTGTGTTGTTAAATCTGAGCATATATTCCTTCTTGTTGAAAACCTTCTAACAAAGTCAATAGGAAAACTCAGGCATGCCATAAATGTAATCCACTGATAAAATCTTTATTTGGAATTAGACATAGTCTTAAAAGCAAAGACAAGTAGGATTATTTTAATTATGGTCAAAATAGAGTAAATTAAAACTTTATAAGTAATTAAGATAATTATTCATGAGATACGTTCTATGTTTTCTAAACAATTGACAGCACACCTCAATTAGGAAGACCCTACGTTGAAGGCTCAGTAGCCACAGGGCTCTACTATTAGCCCTATTAGCTATTAGCCCTAACTATTTCATTGTCTTTAGAAGGATTCAATCTTAATTTTGTACCAATTTATACAATAGAAGGTTCTCTCCTATAAAATCCATTTTGTTATTCTTCTCTGAACCTCACATAATCTATCTTACTACTGAGAACATTGTTTTTACTCATATGTAACTGAGTACACTTCTGGGTTTCTCTCAATTTATTTAGTAAAACTAATCTGATCTCAGGAAGACTTCTGTGCCTTACAGCTGATTCTGATTTTTTATTTTCTGAAATGTGTCATAACCTGCTTTCAACATTCTTCTACTTTTCCTCTATTTATTTGTCCACATTCTGTGCTCTTAGGATGAGGAAATCCATCTTATTACTCAAATTATATTTACATATATATGTACAATGTACATAGTAGGTCATCGACAAATATTTATTTCATGACAAGAAAGTATGACAAGGGCTGAAAAGACCAAGGCTCATGCCAAGCAGAGGTCAATAGAATGCTGTATTCACAAAAGCAGAAAGAGAGAAGTTAAATCAATAGGAAGAATGGGAGAAACATACATGTAAACTATTACAAAGATATGTTCAAAACATAGAATGACAGGGTAGGCCTATGCTAAGGTTCATAAATCATGCCTTCCAATTATCTGGGTCATAGTTCAGCAGAGAAAGTGGAAAGAATGTGTCATTATCTATCCACTATTGGGAGAATATGTAACTCCCAGAGAGCTGTTGACAGAATGTATAACTTTCTGCTTCCCTGCCCTTAGAGTAGTATCTGTTTAGATGCATTTTCCTTCTCTTCGCTGTGGTAATGATATGAGGAAGTGATGCTTTATCAAACATTACCCTGAAGTTTCATACCCAGGTAGAGTCACCCCTTTCCAAAGGAGACTATGGCCATAAAATCGTGGATATGGGTGTTGTTGACAGATTTTTATGTTGAATGCCTCTATTTAATATTTTTTATGTGACTCGCTTTCTTAGATATCTATTGTTGCTCCTAGAATAATTTTAGGCTCTTGACAAAACAAAGATCTATCCCTTTTTTGAAGTTACAAACCAGCATGACCCATTTGGTATGTTTCTTTGGAAAATCACTGATTAATAGCAATAGTAATAATAACAGATATCATCATGAAATAAGTACTTGTCAATAACCTACATACTTGTGAAATGTGTCAGATGATAGGCTTTATCAACACCATTTCACTCAAATGCCACAAGTTTTGCAAGTAAGTAATGAATCTATAGTCACATAGCTAATAATTAACCAAGCTAGGACTTGTTCCCGATCTTTCTAATTTCAAAGACCATATATCCCTACGTTATGCTCTACTACTTGCAGTTTGTCAAAGAATATATAATTGTATTACTGAAAGTCATACTCTTTAATCTCTGATTCCAGAACATTTGACTAACATTGGAATTTTCTTGTCTTCAGGGAGGATTTCATCCCTGGTCACATCTGTCCTGTGATTAGAGCAAAGACAGATGCTCTCATATACTGGCTACTTTTATCTTCCCACGTGAGGGTGAGCTAAATGATTGCCCCAAAACACTGTGCACATGGAGACCACTGCAGTTCAGTCAGATGCTTTTTGTGTAAGAGTCAATTAAAATATGTACTTAATTTTAAACCAAAGAAATAAGAGACAGATGGCAGAGATCAGTCCCAATAACTAAAAGCACCCTAACAGTTGCTGGAGTGATTGCATCACCAGCCACTTGTTTTCAATGAAGATTGTAGCTCACTGATAATGCTTGAGCAGAAGCAAAGTCATTTGTAGTTGAGATTCCCATCCTTAAAAGCTCTAATACTTACAGGTAGAAATACTGGGAGAGCCTTACTTTTAGTAGTACTCAGGTCAAACTACACATTAGAATCAACCTGGAGATCTTTCAAACTCGCAATGCTGACAAATTAGCTCAGAATCCCCTGGGTAAAGAGCCAGGAATCAATATTTATCATGTCCTTCCTCTCCTATGACTCCAATCCTCACTCAATGAGAAAATGGCAATACCCTAAAGAGTATGTCTTGATTTATTATAATTACTGAAAAGAAAATAAGAGAATGCCACTCTTATTATTTATGCAAAAATCCACTGTATAGCAAGAAAGTATCATCTTTCCATTGCCAATTCTCAAAGTATTTTACAGTTTAATTAGGACCACATCATAAATGTATATGCATCTATTTGATAAATGTGTGAGCTTTATATACTTTAGAAAATACTATACTATTAAATATCATGGTTAATAAAGTATATTTATATATCAAAATATATTATATTATATTTTATTAATTTTGTTTGCTACATATTTCTATTGAATTATTTAATAATTTTTAATAGAATATTTTAAAATCTCATGAGTTAAACAGTTTTTATAAATTTTGTAAATAATTATGTCTATTTAATTTTAATATTTGGAGGCTATGTTGCTGAAAGCATTAATGATTTTTATTTTTGTTTAGCTGGGCACTTTTCCTTCACTCATGCAATATATTTCTTATCCCCAGTAATGTTGTTTACTGGAATTATATTTTCTGAAACGAATTATTGTCTCACTAATTTTAGTTAAAGTAAACATTTTTCTTTTTTTAACTTTCAATTTTGCTATATCTCAAAAAGTTTAAGAAACATTAAAGCTGAATTTTCAGAACCTAGTCTGAAAAACATGTTTTATAATTAAATTCACTTGTATTAATTGTATAAGTACATTTAGAATTACTTCTATCTTTCAAACTTTTTGTTTTGATATTTCGTATATATTATATTTATTGACATTTTAAGAAGGCTAAATTATATGTCAGCTTTTCCAGACATTCTCCCATTTATCTACATGCAAAATCATAATAATTTTAACTGCTAAGTATTTAAGTTTTACAATTACCTTCTTATGAATACCAAATACCATAGACATGACTTATCATACCAGTCCTGATGTAAGAAATGAGTCTGAGGTCCCAAGAAAATTGTGACACAGTCCAAACTATTTCAAAAAGGCAGAGTTTCAGTTGTGCAGAGGCGCATAGTCATGCCAAGTCAGGCAGGCAAGCACACTGAATTTTGAGTGGACCTAGTTATATTACTAACCCTCCTGTGCCACATTCTGACCAGTGAAAGCTTAGGCACACATTCTTATGTGGTTGGCTAACTCAAACTGGTGCAGCAAAATTATAACTTCTGGGAGTAGAACATACCCTTGTGCAGAAACTTTAATTTTAAGTAGTTTTCATCCTGGAAAAATTTGAACTTACGACAACTGGACTCTACTTTTTTTAAGTGGAATTTTGTCATTAAACACCTTGATAGAAAAAAAATAGCACACCTTTTCTACATTTCCTTTATCATTATGTAATTTATGGTTAAGCAATAACTTTTAATGTTTTATACAGTAATATTTTAAGGTCACATACAAATTAAATTACTGATAATTTAATTAATCTATTCACAAAAAATAACTTTTTGTCATTTGTAATTATTTCTCATATCGCTATTGTGTTTCTAGGAAGAGCCAAAATATGTTGAATTCTCTTAAAACTACATTTATTTTTATATCTTAGCCAAGTGACAAAGTTTATATATAGTTTAACTGGATATAAAATGCTTTCCCTCAGTAGATGAAATACTCAAAAGTTTGCTCTTTGAGTATGATGACTAGCAAGAGACAGGCATCATCTCTTGTCTGTCTGAATTCTTTTCCTCCATTTCCTTCTGTCTTTTACTTCTGGGAATTTTAAAAATTATTCCTTTTACATTTTGGGATTAAATATAATAATTTCATCATTTTCTATTTTGCTGAACATTTTTAAGCCTAGGGTTTTTGCACTTGTTTTATTTTCTATTCAGTAATGTGCCATGGGTCTGTTATAAATTCTTCTGTGTAAATTTTTTGATGAACTGAACCTTGTGCCTTCAGTTCTATAACAATTCAGAAAGAACCTATTGATTTTCTTCCTTCCTTTCCCTCCAGGAAATCAACCTGGACCCATACATTGGAGAAGCTAACCTGGAGTTTTTCAATCTGCCTTGGATCTCTCTCTCTTTTTTTTTTTCCTTAGTTGCTGGCTTATCTGGAGACTTCTGGTTGAATTTCTTTTATGCATTATATTCCAAATAGTCATTTTTCTTTATTGTTAAGCAGCTCAGTCTTTCTCTGTTCTATTTATATGATTAATTATACAAATTTACAAAATTTCTAATTTTACATCTATGATTTGTTTTCTCATTTTGTCTGTTTTCTAATTTTGCTATAGATTCATGTATTCTCTGTGATCAGCCTATGCAATTTTGTTATTAATCTTTGCCTAATGTGTTACAGCAATACATTACAAACATTAATTTAATCTTTTGATTAGTAGGTTTGACTGAGTTCTTTAGTATTGATTTTCCATGTATATGTGCCGGTGTAGGTGTATGATGCTTGTTCTGTTTGTTGAACTTTTCTTTTTATTCTTCTGCTGCATCCTTCTTATCTTTGGATAAGTCACACATTCCTATCCAAAAGTTGTTTGAATTTAGTAATCCTTAGTCTCTATTCTAAGTTTTGGAATTATCTAGTCCATAAAACATACAATAATCCCTTCCTGCATGATGATTACATTCCCAAAGTTGAAAGAAACAACTATCATAGCATACAGTTAAATCTTAGAATCTGTTGATGGTCTGTATCTATTCTCTATCTCAAATGTTCATTAGAACCTACTCTACAGAGAACACTTGAGTCACAGACTGGTACTGATACATAAGCCACTTGTAGCCAATACATGGGAAAACAACCTTAGAAGCCATAGAAAAAGGCGTGGGAAAATTTTATATCAATTTGACAATGTAATATTATTTCTGTCAAGGCAAATACAATATGTGTCCCTGTATTTTGTATGTCTATTTTAATTTCACTTTCTATTTCACTTTAATTGAATTTGCTGACAAAAATATGTCTGAGATTTGAAAAAATTATTTCAGCAGAGAGAGTTTGAAATGCATCAACATAGAAGTTCTTTGACTGTGGAAAGTAAGCCAGTCAGGACTTTACAGTCGCCTCTCTATCACACATAGTTCTGTCTGCATCCATTTGTCCTTCCTTGCTAAAAGTATAATATTCTGTAAGGGACTTGAAGCAGGAGCACAAGACAGGGTAATGAGTAGGGTGAATGTGTTCTAATTATATTACACACGTGTATGAAATCTAACAAAGAACCTCATTACCTTGTATAATTAGCATATGCTAATGTTTAAAGAAGGACCATGAACAATAAGATGTCTGTGCTTTTCAGCTCACCATTGTGTGGTGACTGCCCTGATCTTAACTTTACACACTTAATGTAGGACAGAACCTTTGCCAAATATCAGGCTGACATAGAAGGTATTCATCTAATTATATCTATCACTAGCATTTTGACATAAAGTACAGATCCTTCTGTTTCTGGGGCACCTGAAGCAGTCAGATGAAACGCTGAAAGGATGGGTAAACTCAGAGCAATGAAGCATTGATTTCTAAAGCTGAGGTGAGCAGGGACACTGTGATTGTCATTAGCTCTTCACTGACATGTTTCACCACTTCCCTTTCAGATGCATTGTGCATTAGGTCTCTAAGAGTGTATTCATCTGTAAAGAACAACACATTAAGTTGCCCAGTCACACCTCAGATAAACTTCAATCTCTTACAAAATTTTTATGCATTATTTTACAAAACATCAAAGTTACACGGAGATCTAATATTCAAGGGGATATAATTCACACTTTGCAAAATACCAGCATCTTTGTCAAGGCAGGAATGGGGACTCTTGCCCTGGCGGGGGGTGTGTTTACTGAGCTTTGCTTCTGGCTAATTCTGCATTATAAGCAGATGCTTACATATAAGAACTGACATTCAAAAAATTCTTCCCCATTGTTGGGGCTCAGAAATTGATACTGGCCGATACTAGGCACTATGGCTGAGGGTGGGGCACATGGCCTTGCCAATGAACAATGAATGTTTACCCAGATATGCTTTGGAAGGTGCTAGACAAAGGATTTGCTTCACCTGGATCAGATCTGTACAGTCCTGATTTACTTATTGTTTTGTGCATTTCTCTTTTTCATATCACCCTTCTTTGCTCTCTGTTGTCTGCTGCACATCATGAATCAACATTCAGTCACATTATCTCTTGAATAGACATCAAATTCCATTCAAAACCTACAACAACAGTGAAGAATTCTGTAGAAAAAAAAACAATGCACAATGCACACATTGGTTTTTGACTGCTAAGCCATGTTTCGATTTTCGTGTTTATCTAGTTACACTAATGTTTGTAGTTTTTTTAAAAGAACAATACTTGCATCCCCATTTTATATATAATAATCAATCCTTAAGTGATATTTCTCTATGCATGTACTGCTTGAGGAAAAGTCATATTCACAACCAGATGTTATTTGGCTTGCTCTTCACAATAGAACTTGAATATCAATATGGAAAATGTGCTTCTATTCACAAGTAAAGAAACTAAGATTCCAAATAGAAAGCCAAGCAAGAATCTATAACCCTAAAATTGCAGCAAAAGTATTTGGGGCCCTTAATAATATTCTCTTCTGTGTAATATTCTAATACTACAATCTTGTAAGAATCAAAATTGACAGAAAACTATGACCATTAATATAAAAGTATTATATTAAAGAAACATAAAAGTAGTTAAATAAGGTGTTTGTAAATTGCTGTCAAGGAGCAAATGCTTCAAAATAGCCTCAAATATTGGCTACATAGAGTTATCACTTTAGTATCCTTTATTCTCATTCCAATCTTTCATATCCTAACCACTAAAACAAGAATGGAGACTATATACACTATAGAGATGAGGTTGTAGAAACAGTACCTTTCATCCTCTTCTGGTTTGAGATGCTAGAACACTATCCTGGAGACAAGTTCATCCCTATTTGATCTCCAAGTATAGGGATATAATGATTCCAGCAAATTAGTGAAGACAGACTAGCATAAATAGCCAGAGATGGAGTAACGCAAAAGATGTCCCGCTACTAACATAAGTTACTTAATGTCTATAACTATAGCTTTCTAATAAAACAAAACCACTACTCAGGGCAAAATGTATTCTAAACTACACAGGCTGGGTAAAGTAAGTAAAAGGAATGCCTCTCATAGAGTGCAAAGCATTAAGCACATATTGGCTTCTGATTTATCTATATTAAACTAAGTATAGATTTATAAAATATGAAGCATTTTATTCTGATCAGTAGGTTTAGTTGTTGAGGGTCCAAACATCAAATATACATGTAAGAGGAGTAATATCAAATTAAACATAGTTTGACCTTGACCTTGTAACAATTATTTTCATGTTGCTATATTTCTCATAGAACGATCAGATAACATCATTAGCTTCATTTTGAGATGAGCAAGATAAACTATAATTAGGAATATATAATCATAGATTAAAAGATGTCAGCAGACACTCACATATACCTTTCCTTTGTAAGCAAAATGTAAGTTCCTTGAAGTAAGGAAACACCTTTCTTCTGTCTGTACATATTCACAGCAAAATGAAAAAAAAATAATTACTTACTATTAGAGCAGGCAAGCTCTGGTGTCTTTTAGAAGAAAAAAAACCTTAATTTTATAGATAATGAAATAGAAATGTAGTGACTTTGACAATTTCCATTGTCAAACTTACTCGGGAGAAGTTAGATGGAAACTGTTCTTTGATGTCAGCTCACCTCCTCATATACTACATTATATTTCATAGAAGGTATTGGACATACAATTTTCAAATGAATGAGGAACAGTCAAAAGGAATTCTGATTAGCATTGAACATTGTAGAAAGAAAATTTCATACTCAAAGATGGTTTAATACATTCTCTGCTTCAAGAAATTTGTTGTTATCAGCTATAATTTAAGAATCTACAAAACATAATAATCCATTCTGTCCCAGTTTCTTGAACACTGAAATATTTTAAATAATAGCTATTATATATTCAATAAACATAAATGGATAAATAAAGTGCAATTAGATTAAAAAGGCCTAGGATTTAAATATGAACACTGTTTTTGTGTCTCACGGAGTCTCTCGTGCCTTATTTGTTGTGGAAGTGGCTCTTCAACTTCAGTATCATAGTTCTTCCTTCCTAGGGGGGCAGAGAACCCAACTTGTCCATTGCCTTGGAGGTTTAATATTTCAACCAACAGAATCTGACATAGAGATTTCTCTCTACTGCTACAGTCCCTCTGTTTTTCTCTCTATCAACAACACTTCTTTTTTTCCTCTAGGACCATATTTCCCCCTCATTTGATCCATACAATTTCCAATGGAAATATCTCTACTGACATCAGCCTTTTCCTGTGGCCCAAGTGAAAAGTTATCCTTTTGAGCCACACACAAGGTGTTAACAACCCCTCACAACACTCAGATTTTCTCCTCCGAACCTCACTGTCTGAAGTTGAACTTGCAGGGTCTCTCCTCACTCCCTAGCATTTCCTTTTTCCCCTACTATCTGGTAACAACCTCCAAATATTTGAAATCATGCTACCATTTCTCGATTTTTTTACTTTTCCCTTCTTCCCTGAGAGTGTCTTTCCCTTGAAGATTTGCGGGGCAGATCAGCATGTTCTGACCTTTTGACTTCTCAACAAGAACATACAGAGAACCTAGATTTTCCATTAGGACAAAATTATATAGTCATATTCACCTCTATGTCTCCTCAGAGTGGACGTGTTCATTGATTCAATAAGTTGACTATTAGTCTCCATGCTCAGAAAACCTCTCAGGGTAGAAAGTGCGGCTTTCCTTCTACAATGGAGACTGAGACTCCTATGGTGCCATCAGGCAGTTATCCAAGAAAGAACTGACTGGTCACCGCCCACAATGCTCAAAGATTTTTTTTTTTCTAAAATCCTGCTAAACACCCACTGATTGTGTACTTATAACTCTGTTGTATAGGACCCGAGTGGAAAAAGAAGAAGTCAGAGGTGATGCTTCGATAGAAGAGTGAAGATCTGAGCTAAAGCCAAATTCCAATCAAGATACTTAGAAAGTTTTGGCAGCACAGAGGGATGCAACCACACAACCTTAAAGTCTTTTATCTCTTGCCTATGGCTAGACTTCATTTTGCAGCAGTCTCTGCTTTCAACTCTGGGCATGGAATATCCTGGAAGGCCTTAGATACTGCTCTACTCCAGCTTCCAACCTTCTAGCATTGATAGCTGCTTTCTTGTCAGCAGGCTTGGATATGCACCAATAATAAAGGCAAGGGAAGAAAAAAAAACACTGTACTCCCTGCTTTCATGTTGGACAACAGTGGGTCTTGCTTCACTAGTGAAATATAGTTTTTAAATATCCAGGAAAGGAAGCCAACAGATGGCAGAGCAAGAGTGACCCCTACACATACTTCTTCCTGTGGGGATTTGGAATATAATTCTCTGTGTTTGATTTTCCACAAAGCTGGACCTCAATGAAATTGGCAGAGGAAACTATTTCTGCTTTGACACAGCCAAAAAAAGCTGTGTTCTGCCCCATTCTTCCTGTTGGATAAAAACCTAGATAGAGACTTTGACTAAAATCAATTCAGTGTCAACAAAGAGTCAGATATCATTAATTGTCTGGGGGCTTTTGGTTAATATCTGACACTCAACACCTTTGACTTTTACGGCAATCTTGCAAATTTGACTCTGTTAATTAAAAAAAAAAGTTAAATGACTCCTTCAAGATCCCACAGCTGGAAAATAACATTGAAACTGGTAATCCTAGGCTACATCTATGTCCCTACATAGGTCGAGTTTATTGTCCATGGCTTTTAGATGAGGTGTCACTTAAGTTCTTCCCACTTTGGTATAGGGTCAAAGGAGAGTATTTCCCCTTTACTGGCTTTTGTCACTGTCACCATCCAGTAACAGGAGTGCACAAATATTCCTGCATCTCCATGGCAACTGCCACCTTGTTCTCATTCCCTGTTTCACTTTCCTCCTCTCAAAGCAGTTTTGTAGACAGGTGTGACTCTAGGTCACAGACAGGGCAACACAGATGTGGAAACAAGGCAGACACAGAACTTCTGTCTAAGATTCATGGCTGCCCTCTCAGGAGCAGGCACAGTTTGTGACTTAGACAAACAACTAGAAACATGAATCTTTCTCCAATAATCCTTATATCCTAGACAATTAATTGGCCTGAAAATCTTGTCTGAGTGCCCTGTGATCCCAAGTGAATGGTATATTTTCTTCAAATCTTGGCTTCTCTTCTATAGAGTGGCAATAATGGAAACAGGGAAAGAGATGATTAAATATAACAATGTTTATAAATATTCAAGGTGATGTATGACATTTAGTAAGTACTCAACAAACTATAGTTCTTCACAGTCTCTTTATTTACTCTTTCTGATTTTATAAGCTTGTTACTTAGAGTGCCATTTCTTGTCCTCACTTTCATTGTTCTGGCCAAATATTTGGGTTTTGTTTCTCTGTGAAGCTTACACTATCTGTTCATGACCTCTGAAGAAGTAGCACAGAACCATAGGGATCTGCTATTTGTAGCACAATTAAGAACAGCTCTTACCTAGGTCAAGATACTAGGCTTCTCCTGAATGAACCAACCCAGGAGACCAAAGTAATCAAGTCTCCCTGGACTACTTAATACTTAAGACACCCCTTTTCCAAAAATACCTGTGTATTGATTTTGGCTGTTTGGAGTTTAGTTCAAGCCTAAGACAAGCAGAGTACTCAGAAGAGCTGTTCAGAGAATTTCTGCACAAGGCCATAACTTCTTGTGAAGTCCTTGATGACAGTAATATTAGCAGTGTAAAACCTGAACAATAAGCCTTGGGAGGCATTTCATATACATCATATGAGGGAGTTCTCAAAGCAAATCCATTGTATAAGTTGGAGAACTGAACTTAAGAGTGGGCCACAGTAAAGAGAAAGACTGGCTTTAGACTTTCAGATGAAAGACAACTCCTTCAAGTATCATCTCTTCTCAGCTCTCACTAAAGCTCTCCTACTATATCCAAGCCAGCTAGCTAGTCAAGAGTGAGAATCTCCAGTGGTGGGAGCTTGCTAGTTCACAAGACAAGATATGACTTGCCTCAGTTAGTGCTGACTCATAGAGAGTTCTTCCTTTTCCTGTGCTTGACCATGAACTTACAGCTTTTGAACCCTTAGCTCTGGATCTGCTTGCCAGAGGAAAAAGAAACAAACCTTTATGCCCTTCCCATCTGCTAGCCTTTGACCATAAATAAACCATTTCCTTTGCTGATACCACACTGGAACATTTAAAGCATAGTAGAGCCTGTCTTAAAAACAATAATTATTTAAGAAAAAAATCAATGATTGGATAATATCTAACATTTGATAATGTGTCTATTTTTTCTTAAGTGTGAGTCCCCAAATATCTTCAATTACTATTGAAATAACCATCAGTTTGTTATCAAAGATGTAGGGTCTTTGGCATGGGAAGTAATAGAAATGAGATATAGCACTGTAGTCAAAGAATAAAGGAGAGCTTTAATCAGATTTTAACTTTCAAGCAGGAAAGCAAAGGCCAGATCAGCTTCCTTGCACAACAAAGAACGAGGCCAGCTTTTAATGATATACTTGGATGCACTAATGGAACTTGAAGAATTTCAGATGCCCAGGAGCACAACAGTAGTGTAGAAGATAGAGAGGGAGGTATATAAATTGCTGCCATTGCTGAACTCTCAGGAGGATGGAAGACAAACTCTAGCAGGCATTCCACAAGGCTTCTCTTCAGGCTGGATAGAATTTGACATACAAATGAAGACCATATAAAGGGAAAAGATGCCTTCTGTCTCTATCCCATTTTACTCATAGTTCTGGTATCTGCAGCCAAGTCAAGCTGGAGATTTTATTTAGGTTTTCCCTCAATAGAAATTTTACCTGGAAGCCACATCTACTGATTTTTAGCACTTATTCAACCCTGCATTTGTATTCCATGAAAATAAGCAGGTTGGGTATAGTTCAATGGACTGTGGCTACAAGACTTTTCCTTAAAATTTTCCATGCCAGATTGGACACAAACCAGAATCTTCATTTAAAGAATAGCTTCTGACAAACTGGTAAGAAAGTGCTCATGGAATGTACCTTTCTGAAAATTGGCTCCAGATGACCATTTTAATCTAAGACTGTTGATAGTACCGAGAAAGGACAGGTAAATAATGGGCATGCATCAGGAAACATAGCATCAATCTTCTGCCTCAATATGTGCTCCACACATATCACAAAGGCTACCAGAAGTTCAGTAGACACTTCCTTATATAGCATCAGCTTCTTGCCTCCTACATGCTTAAATTTCCCCACAAGTGCTCTGAAACACTAGGAAGAATATCAATTCCCATTGGTGGGCTGAGGTGGAAAGAACATAGAGGATTCAAAGGGTTAACAGTTCAGAAACAAAATTAACAATCAAGAGATGGGAACTCACAGAGACTGAACCACCAACCAAAGACCATGCATGGGCTGGACCGAGGCCCCCTACACATATGTATCACATATGTACTGCTTGGTCTTCATATGGGTCCCCTAAAAACTGGAGCAGGGGCTGTCTGGGTCTCTACTGCCTGCCTTTGGATCTCTTTCCTAGTGCTGGTCTGCCTTGTCTGATCTCATTGGGAGAAGATGTACTGAGTCCTGCTGTGAGTTGATGCGCCAGGGGGAGCTGGTACATATAGAGAGCCTCCTCTGAGGAGAGCAGAGGGAGGATAGTGGGAAAGGGTGTCAGGGTGGGACTGTGTGGAGAGAAGCAATGGGGACTTGGATCATGATGTAAAGAGATAAATAAATGGAAAAAAAAGAGAGATGACAATTGACAGCCTAAATACGTTGGCTTTCTTGATCCTGTGAGGAATAGCTACGATGTGGATTCTGTATTCTCTGAAAAGGATTTATGAAAGACTGTGAAAGAGTGGCAGTCAATGGCCTTCTCAGTAGCACACCCATATTCACTCTACTCCACAACCCCTTCCTAGGAGACTTAGGTAGGCCTTCACCTCATTTTCTATGACTACCTTTGAGTTAAACTACTTGCATTAAGTTGCTTGCCCAGTATCCACCTGTAGAGAAATCCAACTGAAAAGCACTGTTACTGTTAAAAATGGTTGAAACAGCCTTTCAGTTTCATATGGATATTAAACAATATTTGCCATAGCTTGGCCAAGCCTTGACCCTGACTTCTTCTATTTAGTCTCCCCTTTATATTCTGCTTGCTTCTTCTCTTTCTCATCACTTCAGGTGACTGAAACTTTAATCTGAAGGACAGAGGCAATTAGTTACTATGCAGAAAGCTCAATGAACACTCAAGATAAACTGGTGGACACAAAACTAGGTTAGGAATAGGCACAGTTATTCATAACGTTAAGATAAGAGGCTGTCATGTCACCTTCACTAGGCATGGACTCAGCTGCATATAAATTTAACTGAGCAATCCCTGAAATGATAAATAACTCTGTGCTCTGTAAGCTACATTGCCTACAGAAAGGATAAGAGAAACATTGTTAAAGAGGGCAAAAATATAAAAAATAAATTCTTTTCATATCAGATTTGGGGCATATGGGTAAAGGTCAGCAAACTGTAGTCCATCATCTGTGATAATACATAAAGTTTTATTGGGACACAGCCATTATCACTTGTTCATATGTTGGATATGACTATTTCTGCATTACAAAGTGAAGGGGGTGTGAAAAAAAAGCTTATAGCCACAAGGCCTAAAATATTTGCAATCTGGCTTTTTGAAAAATGACTTTCCTAAGTCCTAGTCAAGGGCATTGATTTCATTAAAAGTAAGTACTTAGTACAAGACAGTTAAGTGTAACTATAGATGGGTTCAGGTGATGGCTTAGGCAATGATGTACCTGCCATGCAAACAATGGCTTGAATTTGGATTTCCAGCACCCATATATCAAAAGCCAAAGTGGACGGTGTATGCCTGTAATACTAATACCAATGCCATCAGAGCAGTAATCTGCAGATGCCTACAGATTCTGGGTCATCTAATCTAACTAAACTTAGCTTCTGTTTAGTGCCAGACACTGTCTCAGAACACAAGGGAAGGAGAGATAGAAAACACACAAAAAATAAAATAAGTATATTGTAAAAATATTCATATGTTCATGTACCAATTCTATGTATGTATTCTTTATATGCACATATTCCTTGCATATGTGAATATTCCAGTTTCTCGGATGCATTTTTCTTTACTTTTGTTTGTGTTCCTAAGAATAATTTCTTGGGCAATAGAGCAGACCATTTAAAACAAAAACAGAACAGGTTTTGCCTTTTTTAATTATAAAACAGACATAAAGATTCACACTGGAAATGACAAAATGTGACAGGGCAATATTTTTGAGCAATGGCTGGCCACCACACCCCCTTCTCTTTCCTAATGGGCAAATAAAAATCTATTCCAAAAGATGTTCAGGCCTTAGCAACTCTATATATAACAAACATGATCCTTTTAAAAACAACCCAAATTATACATAATGCATGCTCATATTCTTAAAATGATCTGTTAGAATTGCTAAAAAAAGATTGCATATATTTCAATTTGCCCAAAATGTCTCATTCTCCAACACTATTTTTGCTCCCTTATAGAGCTCCCAAAATTCTGGAGATTTAAAAAAAAAAAAAAAACACACAAACCAGGTCTGAACATGTTATTCCACATGAAATCTTCCAATGATTATATCTGTTGCCAGAATTAATTACAAATATTTTGGCTTGCCAGGTCTGCTTGATGTGTTAGTCTTCTATCCTGATGGTGACATGTCCACACTAAGTGATATTTCCTACCCAATGTCACCCTTTCCTTCCATTCCCTCCATTGTGTCTTGTTTTAGTTCATATTGCTCTTTTTATCTACAGCATACAACTTTCTCCCATCTTAGTCTTTTTTTTCCTTTTTTAGTTTTGAGATTATAATATAATTACATCATTCTCCCCTTCCCTTCCTTCAAACTTTCTCATGTATTCCTTCTTGATCTCTTTCAAATTTATAGCTTCTCTTTCTTCTAACTCTTGCTATGTGCATATATGTATAAATATATACACATATATTCATAAACATAAACATCTCAGTATGAATAAAGCCACTTATATACACAACCTCAGGGCTGAACTTTTAGTATTAGACAACCAGTTGGCAGGGCTTGCTGTAGTGGGAGAACTGTGTTCTGATGATGCCTATGTATATTGGCTCCTGATGCTTATGGTCTTGTGATTGCCTCTCTCCATCTGGTTGTCCCTGGTGTTTTCTGGCCTGGTTGAGTTTGTCTGGAGTTTGCCTCTTTTGTCCTTGGGTTGCTTCAGGTTTCCTGGTAGGCCTGTAGCCTTTGCTGTGGCAGACCACCAGTGGGGCCTTCTAACTGGGGACTCTCCAGATAGACAAAGAAGATACTAATCAGTTTCCCTGACTGCAGTAGATCTCCTAGGAGGCGGTTGAGTCTTGGGAGCAGCAGTCAGGCTGTGTAAAGATATTCTCCACAGGGGGTCTACTGACTGTGGTTTCTCTTTCCCTGTGTGCAGCAGAACTCCAGGGATGTTTTCAATCTATTGGGTCAGTTGTCCTTCCTCTCACAGAGCCCCCAGTAGATCTTTAGACTGTGGTATCTGTTGCCCAATTACCCTATGTACAGAGGAGATCCTGGGATTCCTTCAGTCTGTTGTGTCTTCAGGGGAGTATACAAGTTGGTAATCAGTTGCTCTATTGTGTGTAGCAGATCTCCTGGGATGCCAGTTGCCCTGTATGCAGCGGATCTCCTTGGATGTCTCAAGCTGTAGTGTCAGTTGCCCTGTGTAGAGCAGATCTGCTGGGATGCTTCAGGCTATATTGTCAGTTACTCTGAGTGCAGTGGTTCTTCTGGGGTGGCTCAGGGTATGGTGTCTCCAGGTGAGCACATAGCTAGTAGTCTGCCCTAGCAATACCAGTCTTGGGAATATACCCAAAAGATTTCCCAGTGTGGCACAGGGACACTTGTTCCACTCTGTTTATAGAGGATCCTTGTTTGTGATAACCAGAAGATGAAAACAACCCAGAAGTCCCACAAGAGAAAAATGGATACAGAAAATGTGGTACATTTACACAATGGTGTACTACTCCACTATTAAAATCAGTGACTTTATGAAATTCACAGGCAAATGAATGGAACTAGAAAATATCATCCTGAGTGTGGTAACTCAGACCCAAAAGGACAAGCATGGTATGTACTCACTAATAAGTGGATATTAGCAATAAATAAATAAATAAATTGATAAATTGATAAAAAAATCTTTTTAAAAAGCCTGAATATCAAAGATACAGCCCACAGAATTCAAAAAGTTCAATAAGCTGAAGGGCCCAAGTGAGGATGTCTCAGTCCCATTTGGGAGGGAGAAGAAAGCAACCACAAGAGGGGAGAGAGGGTGGGACATAGGAGAGAAAGGGGATGGAGTGGGGCAGAGAGGTAAACCTGATCTGGTAGTGGTTAGGGGAAAAGTACTGAAGCCCAGAGGGCCAGCAGAAAAAATGGAAACAGGAAACCTCGGGAGGTAGGGAGTGAGGAGACCATTCAGAATGTACCAGAGATCTGGGAGATGAGAGACTGGCAGGACTCAAAGAGAGGGAGGGATCTTAGATGAAATACCCTACATTGGGATGAGGGAACAGCAGAGGACTGCCAGGTCTGGGTTTAGTCAAAGAAGATGCACCTAACCCTCAATAGACCAGAAACTCCAGGAAGTTTAGAGGTCTGATGGGGTGATGGTGGGGTGTACTGGCTGGTTTTGTGTGTCACCTTGACACAGGCTGGAGTTATCACAGAGAAAGGAATTTCAGTTGGGGAAGTGCCTCTATGAGATCCAGCTGTGGGGCATTTTCTCAATTGCCCCTTGTGGGTGGTGCCATCTCTGGGCTGGAAGTCTTGGGTTCTATAGAGCAGGCTGAGCAAGCTAGTAAGGAACATCCCTCCATGGCCTCTGCATCAGCTCCTGCTTCCTGACCTGCTTGAGTTCCAGTCCTGACTTCCTTTGGTGATCAACAGCCATGTGGAAGTAAGCCAAATAAACCCTTTCCTCCCCAACTTGCTTCTTGGTCATGATGTTTGTGCAGGAATAGAAACTCTGACTAAGACAGTGGGGGGTAGGGGATGGAGGTGGGGATGGGGGACAGTTGGGGACATCTTTGTGGAGACGGGGTGGGGAGAAGGTATGGGATGTGGAACAGTAGGCAGGTGGAGCAAGAGGGAAATAAAATGTGGAGTTTAAAATAAATAAATAAATAAATAAATAAATGAATGAATGAAAGAAAGAAAGAAAGAAAGAAAGAAAGAAAGAAAGAGAGAAAGAAGGAAAGAATTCATGTTGTTCTTGCAGAGAACCCAGACTCAGTTCATAGCAGCTATGTGGTGATTTATAACCATTCATAACTCAAGTTCCAGGGAATCTACTGCCCTCTCTTGGCTTCTGTATGCACAAAACATGCATGTGGTGAACATGCAAGTACATAGACACAACACTCATACTAATAAATAAATAAATAAATAAATAAATAAATAAATAAATAAATAAATATATAAATGCATACACACATAAGAAAAAAAAGAAAGGAAGGAGGAAAGAAAGAGAGAAGAATTATTAATTTTAAAGATACTAAAAATTACCAATAGAGTATAGAACGGGTTTTCTGGCCACTTCAGTTCTAAAGTCTTATATCTTAAAATGAATTCATGTGCTTGTGACATGAAGATCATAGTCCTGTTTGTAAATACCCACCATGCATAGTTAGAGTTTCATGTGCTATAAGAAGTACATATGTAGTTACCATATGTACACCTGTGAGTGTGTGCAAGCTTTGTTACCTTTCTTCTTTAGCTTAATAATTTTGTCTTATGACCTACCTATGTAAATGTACATGAGTGTAGACATTAATTTTTGCTATAAGGCAGCATTCCTTATCTTATTTCATCTCTCCCTTTTCTTGTCACCTACTAGATTTTTAATGTTACTTGTTTTAAGTTGAAAATTGTGCATTCTACTTAGACTTAGAGAATAGAATTCAATTTTAACAGTTGTGTTATATTTAGTAAGCTTGCAGTTCAAATAACACTTCTACTTTGTACGTGGCACATAGGACCTTAACATTCCTTTGCCTAACTCCTATGTGATTGACAAGTAATTTATTTCTGTATCCTCTTAACCCCTTTTTAGTGCACATGCCTATGTATAGTAGCCTATGAATAAGTTCATATTTGAAGTTTATTGTAATTTAGAGATTTAGTTGTTTAAAAATTACTTTTCAATATCGTAGCTCATATCTCAGACTTTTCATTTTTGTTCAGGTTCAGTTTTTTCTCCAGTTCATCTTTTAATATCCTTTGTCCAGAGACCAATGAGGATGCAGCTTAAATTTCGGTCTGTCTGAAGAGGCTATCACATTAATCTTACTTCCAAACAATACGTGCATTGAGCACTGTGAGGCAAATAATCATTTCTTTGTTGGTGGTCTTCCTGCCTGTTTTCTGCTTTAAAAGGTTTTTTCCTTTGATTTTCCATTATATTGATACAAGATTGCTTAGGCATGGGTTTGTTTCTGTTTACCTTTACAAATACTAAGCATGTTCTTTTATACATTTTTAGAGCCTGAAAATGTATCTTGTTTCCATTTGAATAACACTAACCCCTGGATTCATGTTCTCATAATCACGATACATGGTAGCTACTCTTGTTAGGCTCTTAGCTGTATGTTAACTCACTAACTCTCTTCTCCTTTAGTCTGCTATAACATTCATTTTTTTTGACATTTACTGTCTATTCCTATTATTGTTTTGACTATTGTTTGCTGTTAATTTGTATATTTATTTTCTTATTTTTACAGTGCTTCAAATTGAATATAGGGCTTCTAACATGCTAGAATATACTCTACTGTATATCCCCAGCCTTCATTTACCTTAATTTATTCAGTGTTATTTTACCTTGGGAGAGGGTTATCTTGTTTCGTAGGCCAGGCTGGATTTGAACTTATAATTCTCTTGCTTCAACCTCACAGAAAACATGAATTACAGGGATGTACTACCAAGCATTGTACTTTCATTGTTTTTTTCTTCTTAACTACCCAGCTGTGACTCTGACAAACTTAAATTACAACTGCTCTGACAAGATATGCTCACTGGTAAAATATAAGCAAGAATGATATGGGAGTAGCCATATACTTTCTGATTCAAGTTAGGCTCATTCCAACAGATGCAACCAATCCCTGATATGGTTATCAAGGTCAAGAACCTATGGCTCTATAAGCTACACTCCCTAAAGGAGATGTTAATATTACAAGTCTGCCAAATGAACATGGCATTAAAACAAATTTAATAATGTACCCATTTCGTACCCATAAGTGTTTTGCTCAACCCTCATCATTGAAGCTTCTTCCTGCAGTAGATAGCAATATAAAGATCCACAAATGGATATAGTTCAGAGAATATGAGATTTAGGAGTGTTCGTCAATAAATGGAACATTTATATCACATACCTGCCGAAGCTCTGGGATCATTGAGGAAGAAGGTAATGGAAAGTCTGTAGGAGCCAGAGATGGGGGAAAACTACAAGGAAATTGTTTCCTACATAGACAGCAGGGTAGTTGCACATCGTGGACTCACAGCAGTTGAGATAGCATGCACAAGACGACCTACATAAGCTCAAGCCAGACAAAACCTTGTACCAAAGTAAGAGAGCATACATGAAGTTCTACCCATATCTGAGGAGCTATGGTCAACTGACAGCTGCTGAGAAGTGGAATGCCAAATATATTTAATATTACAAACCTTGATATGTCAACCATATTCAAATTGAAATCCATACATCCATGAAATATAAACAACACAGATTAGACTTCATGAGTCCTTTTTTTTTGGTTTTGTTTTGTTTTTTTAAGACACAAATTTGGGTGGATAGGAAAGGGAATCTGGGAATAATTAGGGAGGAAGTGAATATAACCTATGCATAGTATACAAAATTCTCAATAAACTAAGACAATTTGATTTAAAGAACAAAAGAGTAAAAAAACACAGGGGGTGGGCCTGGGAGTAGGTGTGTGTGTGTGTAGGAATAAACATAATCAAGTACTTTGTATAAAATCCTCAAAGAATTAATAAAATATTAGTTTTTAAAAAATCTTCATTCTTACATATTCTTTCATTCCTGTCATTTATATTTAATTTTATGTGTTTTTTAAACATTCTTACATTTAATAATGAATCTTCACTAGGGATTCATCTTAGTAAGGTGTTATAGTTTTATTCTGTATTTTCTATTGTGAAGGCTTCACAATGGCACTTATAAATGTGAGAATTATTCTTTATATCACTGACTCATCTTGGAAACTTCATACTCCAAAGGTTGTTTAGCTATACTCCATAGGTATATGTGACATAGGGGAATGTTTCTAACTTCCTAAATGTTTCTGCTTATTAGAAGGAAGTGAAGGCTGAACTTAATTCCCCATTTTATAGATAGGATGTTTTGAAGCTTCTGTTTTCATCTATGTTCTAGTTCACCTGGGTAAGAACAACCCATATCTACATATAACCCTACTGCAAATCAGTCCCTTTTCCTGGTCCAGTTCTGGGTTACCACTCATTGTTTACTTAGCAAATTTCTCTTTCTGTGTTGAAACTGGCTGTGTATTGCTTACATTTATTGTATGTTAACTTGCATTATTAGATTATAGACTATATGATGATATAAATTTTCCTGGATCTGAACTATACCTTGATACATGAATGTTTTTATTAGTGAGACCAGAAAATGAGGCAAGGATATATTAGGTAGAGAAAAGAGCACACAGGGAGCAATTAAGAATGTGAATCTTGTGGGTGACTTCATCGAGAAGGAACTCCATATCTAGCTGCTTCTATACATGTTGTTCTCCAGAGTAAGCAGCATGGGTCATCAGAACAGTTTGCCAGGCTGAGTCAGATTGAAAGGCACTGTATCATCCAGGAAACAAGGAACACAGAAGCCAGGGAAGTAAAATTAAGGAGTGAGTATCTTAAAGATACTGGGCTTGAGGTGGCCAGACAGGACATTTGTAACAAAAAGCAACAACTATATCTGAACAAATCACACACTTATGCATGACGATGAGAAATGTCTTTGTTTGTGTGCTGTGTTTCAAAGACTCAAAGAATGTAATGCTTCTCTATTATCTTCTATATGCTTGTAAGGTGTGTGGGACATAGAAATCCTAGCCTCTGAAGTTTGAATCTCTGGTGCTGTGCAGCAAAATTAAACACAGAGCCCTTTAGGGACCTTGATGAGGAAATACAGGACATGCAGAATCCTATACTGTCCTCATGCTGTACTGGAACTGGCCCTTAAATACAGCAGGTAACATAAAAGAGGCAGAAATCATGTGAAGAATGTGGAGGCAATAGCTAGAAGGGCCTCAGCTTTCTGTAGCATGACCACCAGGGTCACTGTTTAAGAGCAAGGCACATGACTATGGCCATGTAGGCATAGTCAAATATTTCACAATCTATCTGCAGCAGAGTTACTTCTACCTATAACTAGAAGTTTACACAAATAAAGAAATGGGAAGGTTTTTAATAATTTTACAAATTGAACGAAAATGGTTATGGCATGTGGTTCACTATTGGAAAATATACCATCTGATAGTCTATCACCAGTTCACTCTCCCATAAAATTATCAACACAATCTAATCCCAGGATACCTTCATCACTCAAGACATACCACTCTCTCACTTAAATAGTTACTCCCATTCTCACTCCAGCACCATCAGCCATAATATGGAGAAACCAAATATATGAGATCATGTAATACATGATCTCTGATGACTAGAGATCATTTATTCAACTGGTACACTGTTTTCAAGATTCATACATATTTTCACATGTCTCAGCACTTCATCTATTTCCATAGATAAAGATTATCTAATTGAATGGTTACATTGCATTTTGATTATTTTTTCTTTGGTCCATGAATGTTTGAGTTGCTGCATTACCCCAGCATAAGTCTCTGTAAACAATGTTGTGTGAACATGCTTTCATGTTCTTGAGTTTAAAGAACTTTACTAAAAACTATCCCAATGCCCTGCATTTTATCTATGCAGTTAACAGAATGTCACTTCACCCAGCTAGCTTGTGATTCTGTTTCAATTTTCCTAGGAAAACAATGAACAAACATACATCAACTCTTTAAAATCCATTCATGTAAAGATTGGTAGAAAAGGGAAATACTGATTTTTTTTTTTTCATATTATAGGCAACATACTTTCACTGGCTCACTGACATTCAAAGCAGAGTGCATTTTACAGTCAATGAAGGACATAGCTTAATTTAAAGTGGTTCTTTTCCTTAATGAAAAATAAAATATTATGTGTTAGAATCACACATTTTGATCATTAAAGATTGTGATAAGGTGGAGCACCATCTACAATTCATACGGACATATTAAGGTTTTTAAAAGGAGACTTTAAAGCTTTCCCTGGCTGGCCTTGATGACTGTGGCTTTCCCTGCATTTTCCCCATGAGATCCTGAGAAACAAGGAGAAAGCTACTTGGCACACCAGGGGACACCAAAAGCCCAACTTATCTTTCATGGTCCACTCTGACTCAGCCTCTATGTGGCCACCATCACCATAGAAACCCTCACAATTCCCACTACAATTCTTAGCTTCAGTACTGTCTGAATTCCCTCTTTTTTAATCTCCCCTCATTGTATCTTAAATATTTAATTAGTTTTCTCATTCATGTACCAAATAATAGGTCTCATTACATTTCCATGCAAACATAGCATTGGTTGATTTGCATGTATTCACCACACCCCTGCCCTTGTTGGCCCCTTCTTTTTTGTTGACTCCCTCCCTCATGAGCCTCACGTAATCTCATATGTATAGATATCTTTTGAGAAGAGTGTTTCCTTTTAAAACTATGGGTAGGGGAAAAGAAGGAGAAGCAGATATAAAAATAGTGTGCAAATTGTAAAATCATCAATGAGTATACTTCATCTACTAGGATAATAAGAACAAAAAGAAAAAAAACAATAATTTCATAGAGAGCACAATTTCAACAAAAACTAACAAATAATGCTCATTAGGAAGTATTGGCAGATGTTCTAACCTAGTCTGTGCTCAGGTGTGTTATTCATTTTTGCCTTTCCCACAAAACAAGTGTACTGGCTTCAGGATTACTTGGATCTCTCCATTGCTGACTTCCCATAGCTCGGCTCTTTTGAGAAAAGTTCTGGCCCAAACAATATGTCTATATCTTTTGTCCATAAAATAATTCATAATCACTCAAAAGGGCTAGGAGAGTAAAGTCTCTTGCCAAAGACCACAAAGAAAAATAATCACAAGTTTGTTGCCTCTCAGAGTTTCTAATCAAGACAATTAGCTATCCACTATTCAAAGTGTGCTATTCACTGCAACAGGATGAGTTCACAGATGGGAAGAGGGAGTTGACACAGTCTCCTGGGAGGCTCATCTTGAATATGTCAGTTACTGCTTTTGTCATTGAATTTTGGCTTTCCAAAGTCATTTCTCAGAAGAAGTAGTTTCAAGAGTGATGAGCAAATATTTGCAAGTTTAAAAAAAAATCACCACATAAATTTAACATAAATTCTAAACCAGAGTATCTGATGTCCCAGTGCCCTGAAGTAAGGTGACATAATCCACAGTGGTTCATCCCTCTTGTTAAGTGTTTCTTCATCTTCAGATGTAAGTTTCCAATAATAGAATAAAGTCATAACTCCAAATCATCAAAAATCAAATGATTTTTGCCATTATGATAGAAACACAGTAGGAAGCAGGGGTCATCGTACCATTCATTCATTCTTACTAGCTTACCAATAAAAGGAAGACATGCACAGTTTGAGGCAAGTTTTTAATTTTTTTTTTAAAACTCTGAGTGGATTTTAAACCATGTCTACAAAGAAATTTGAAAGACACCGAATTATATAAATGAAGAATACTCATGATATAAATGATAGTGGTACAAAGGAAACCATCTGTAAATACTCAAAACACATTAAGAGAAAGATTAGACTCATTCTACAGACTGAACAAGAAAGCTATTGATAGAACATGAAGTGGGCTGTCCACAAATGTCCGCTAGTTAATTTTGCTTGGTGTATTATGATATACATTAGAAAGAAATTGTGGAGTTAAAATTGCCTATTGTCAGCCTAGTTTCTTAATTGAATTTGAAAAGGCAAATGACCATACTTCTTGGTGTGCAACACCCCTTTAAACCTGAGATCTTAATGACTCTCAATCTATGAAAACTGTGCTCATGCTCAGCTGCCTCAGATAAAGAAGAACAGAGGCTCTAGCAGCATCCAGGGGCCTTGGATCCAATCGCAGAACCACTGGACAAGAGAAAATCTGTGAAAGCAGAGGGGCAAAGGGCAGCTGCCCTTTCTACAGTAACCTTACAAATTGGAGCCCACGGACCACTTCTCTTCAGCAGGTTTACAGCTCCCTCCTGAATCCTCACCCTCTCTACAATGCATATCAGCCTACTGAAACACTTGCCCTGCTTCCACATCCTATTTGGAGGTATGTTACCGCTTATCACATTTGCACAGTTCAGACCAGCTGAATTCTTTCCAAGTGCTGCAACTCAGTGGGAGAAAGGAGGAAAGGAAGAAGAGGAGGAAGAGGGAAGTTCTCTCTCAATATGGATGATCTTTTTGCCAGCAATTGCTTAGATGAAGTGTTCATTCTCATATGCTGGGCTACTTACCAACTCTGAAAACAAAAATTCTTCAGGTAATTTTTGCCTACCTATCTGTTGCTTGCCAACCTCACACCAGGTACCATTTTCCATTCTGTCTTTCCCAAGATAGATGTAACATTACAAACACCACTTTAGGATTTCTAACAAAGAAGGTGAAGTTAGAGACCTCTGACACCATATTAATAGGAGTTCTAATGAAGAACCCAAATAACTTAACTGTCACAGGAGTTGTGTTACCCCCTGGAAAAATTAAGGTGGCAAGCCACTTCACTTACATTCTATTTTTATATTGTTCCTTTATTCTCCTGTCTTATCTCAACCTTTTATTTCATATGTAGTATTATTTCTTGCAGAATGATTTCTGTGGGTCTGGGTTTGGTTTGCAACATTGCCCATCCATTTGCTGTTTCATAGGTGAGATGTGCACTGAGCTTGTAAACAGAGGAGCTGAGTAGGAGCTCACAGCATCCTCTCTATCTCCCTCTTCAGCAGGAACCTGTCATTTTAATAATCTACACCAAACCAAGATTAAATGATTCTGTTGTAAGGATAGAAGATATAAGTTTCCACCAGAATGACCTGTAGTGCTGTAGTGCTAGCTGACACAGATTCAGAACTGAAGGGCAAGCTTTTTGTCCTAAAATATTTTGTCTAGTGCAAGAGTCAGCAAACAATTTCTGCAAAGAGACAGATAGTAAATAAATGGGGCTTTACAAGCCATGGATTCTCTGATGCAACCATTTAATGATATCATTATAGCCCAAGGTTAGCCATAGACAATATTTAAGAATATATCCATTGTTGTGGTCCAATAAAACTTTATTTAGGCTATGGATGTAGCTCAGTGGCAGAGCACTGGCATTTCATGGATGATGTGCTAGACTCAAAGCATGGTATTGCCATTTAAAAATGAGAAATATTCACAAATATGTACTGGGTTGCATTTGAACTTCATGGTACTATTTTACAAGTACCTAAGATAATGACCTGCAGTGGTTTGAATGAGATACCTTCCATAAGTCTAAGGTATTTGAATACTTTGTCAACACTTGGTGATCATTGAAAAGGATTAGAATGTGTGTCCTTGTTTGAAGAAATGTCACTGCAGCTAAGCTTAAGGTTTCACAAGCCTTCTCTAACCCAACACACCTTCTGCTTCCTGTTTGTGAATCAGGAGTTGAGTTTGCAGTTGCTGTTCTGGTGACAAGCCTGCCTGCCTGCTGCTATGCTCCCACCATGACCATGATGGACTCCTAGCTCTCTAAAACTGCAAGACCACAAAAACTCTTCCTTTCTATAAGTTGCTTTTGTCAAGGTATTTTATCACAATAGGTAAGTAAGTAACACATGACTCAACTGTTGAAGTTGTGGAATTCTCCAAAAAGTAAAGCCATAGGGGATTGATTGATTTGAACATCTGTGTTTTGTGGAGAATGGAATGTTGTATGCCCAGAGCCAAATTTTCCTGGGTTATCTTAAATCCACAAATAGCTATTTGTTGCCTTCACCTATGATGGCTAGCTTAAATCCTTTTGGAATGTACAAACAAATGGATCCCTAGTTTCCACCAACCCCCAAACTAAGAATGCTGTCAGATATCATTTGAAACCTATAGTGGAGATCCACAGCCTATTTTGTAATGCAGTGGCCTGATGTTTCTATAAATGTTTTTTAAAGTGCATTGGCTCATTAATTTTGTTCCATTAATATAAAGAATCTTCATGTAATAGCTATCATGTGAGAACACAGTATTAGGTGAATCTTGAATTTGTGTTAACAGGACATGGTCACTCACATTTGACTTCATAATTATTTGTTAATCGCCACTGAGGTGAAACCTGTGATTTTAATATTGACCCAGTGGTTAACATTGGATAGCAGAGTAGGGGAGAAACAGTAGAATGTGTTAACGGAAACTTCCAGGAAGAGGTGATATCCATGGCATAACTTGAATTTGCTTAATCATATACATACCCCTATTTTCTCCACCTCTGACATTTTCCCCAACAAGTTACACTCTGGTCAACTTATTTTAGACCTATGGGAGTTATCACTTCCACCTCTTACCCACATATGTAACATGTGCATGAGTATTGATCAAAGGGTGTAAAATTTACACTGCCTATAGATTGAATACCTGCTAGTTTTAGTTCTTATCCCAGAGTAGAAAACCACCCAGCAGCATGTTCTCCTGTTTGGTCGCTGTATAAGCTTAGACAAGTTACAAATCCTTCCCAAACTTCAGCATCTTCTGCTAAAAAAAGAAACATTAGGGACGGGGAGATGTATCAGTTGGTGAAGTGCTTGGAGAGCTAGCCTGAGGATCTCAGTTTTATCTCCCAAAATCCATATAAAAACTTTGGTGTAACAGCATTTGCCTGGTTCCCAGTGCTAAAGAAGCAGACAGAAGCAAATATCACTGGGGCTTGCGAGGCAGCCCTTCTAGCAAAATCAATGAGCTCCAAATTCAGTGAGAGACACTTTCTAAAATTTAAGGTGTAACATGATATAAGAAGACACCTTAACTACACACTCATAGGGACACATTTGCACACCCTCACACACACCATTTCCAATACATATATACATAGAATAACTGGAGTATATACATAGAATAACTGGAGTAACATATAGCATGTTCTAAGGTTTGAGTCCACTGTTAGAATGGTTCCTGGCATGGTCTAAATAGTCATTATATGATAACTGTTTGAAACATGACAAAAGCAAGCCTAGTTTGTTCATAACAATATTGTACCCTATGGTGGGAGGGGTCAAGAACTGCTGCAGCCTGCTGAAAATTATTTGAACATTCTAACCAGCTTCTTCACCTCAGACTTATTTGTTTGTTGTTCTAATCTCTCTGCCCTAAGCTGCTACAAGAAGAGAGAAATTGATTGACAGCTTAGCTGTTTAAAATCAATATGAGAAGCACTTGGAGATTAAAGCAATTTGAGCAAGGTACTGTCTGGGGTTGGGAGCTAAAACTGCTCTTGAAGGAAGCAGCAAAGTGGACGAAGAAAGTGGGTCAGAAACAGTGTAAAATTGTGTGAGCAGAGGTGAGATTACAACAATAGAGCAGTGAGACTTTTCCTTCAAAGACGGTTTCTTTTTATAAAAAATAATAAATAAGTCAAGTAAAACAGAATCCAAAGCCCTAATCTGAAAATTGGCCCTTCCTAGTTCAGACTGTTGTACTGATTTAAGACATTCGGGTCTAACCTCTACTTATCTCCATGCCTCTTCTCACATAATGTGCTCACTGATTACACCCCCACCCCACCCCCATCTTCCATGTCTCCAGGAACTACCTGGTACCTGATAGCAATGAAGATATGACAAAGAAAAAAAAAAACTTTTTTTACAAAAATAAACTAGTCAATATATATCATGTAACTAAGAAGAAATAATAAAAATATAAAAATGCCCTTTGTTAACCATGAAAGAAACAATTTGCTTAGCAGAAGTCTGCAAAAGAAGTTTACACTATTGTATATAAGTTATTGGCAAGCACCATGCTTCAAAACTATCACCCTAGATCACTCCTGAATTGCAGGAGAAAAGTAGTCCCTTCCAGTGTGGGTGTCAAGCACACACCAATGTAACCAACGTATCAAATATAGTAATGTCAATGACAGGATGTATTGACATTCTGAACCTGATGGTATGACTCAGTGTTACCTCCACAATGTCTGGTCTTATGCTTTCAACATGACTTGTCATAAGGAAACACAAAACCCTACAATTTGGTGATTACTCTTTAAAACATCTCTGTAACTAGTCCAGACTCTCAAGAATTTCCATGGACAAGACAATAAATAAGGTATTGATAGATACATGCATACATAGATTATATTAGTTATGTTTCAATTGTTTTGAAAAATACATGCTCCAAAACAACTTAGGGAAGAGTTGGTGAGGCTTAAATCTCTGGAGGAATAAGAGTTCATCACACCAGAAAGGCATGGCAGCACTAGGCATAGTAGTAGGAACAGGGGACTGAGAGATAATATGTCAACTACAAGAATGAAGCAGAAAGCAAACTGAAAGTAGGGTGAGTCTATATCATCTCAAATCCCTCTTGTAATGATGCCCTTCCTCCAAGAATCCCACACCTCCTTACACCTTTCCAATAGGACCATGAACTGGAGTAAAACTGTTTAAATACCTTAGCCTATAAGGATTTGTCCCATTCAAACTATCACCTAGATAAATAATTTATGCATGAATAAAGTAAATGACTGTAAAAATAATAAAGAAATGCATGAAGCAAATGTAATATGAGTTCTTTAGTTGTGTCCATGGGTTTTTTACATCACTGTGGAGGTTATTTGGAGAATATTTTGGGGACTTAATATGAGGTTACATGTACTCTGTCTAATTTCCTGGGTGTAATAATGATAGCGCATTCATGTAGGACAAGGTTCTTGTGTTCTACAAATATATTGCAAGGCAATAAAGATTGAAATGTCATGGTATCTCACAGTCATTTTCAAATGGCTCAGAAAGAAATTCTCCTCTATGTCATTGTGTGTATATTCATGTTCATGAACTATGAATCTAGGTGAACAGTAGAAGTCTTTGCCAGTTTACTTTCAGTGTATCTGAGGGTGGAAATTTGCTGATAAAAATTTAGAAAGATGAGAACAACATCACTTCTTTCTTACATGTAAAGGGTCCTGAACTATCAAAATACAATCGCTCTCTGCAGTCCCTGTGTCTTTCTCCTTCCTCCTATTCTTACCATTACCAAAGTTTTGTCTTTGTACCTGTTTTTTCCCCTTCTCCAAACAGGTATGCCTTACTGAGTGGGGAATCAGTTGTCATGGTTATAGAGAAGATGTCAAGTGTATGGGCTGAGGCTAAAGAGGAGCAAGAAGGGAGACAAAGAACATTACTTGTAGCAATGTGTTAGAAATCATTGGACCTATTGACAGTGTCTTTTGCCTTGAAGAAGCTTTGCAACTTTATGAGGTCCCATTTGTCAATTCTTGATCTTAGAGCAGAAGCTATTGGTGTTCTCTTCAGGAAATTTTCCCCTGTGCCTATTTGCTCGAGGTTCTTCCCCACTTTTTCTTCTATTAGTTTTAATGTATCTGCTTTGAGGTGAAGGTCCCTGATCCACTTGGACTTGAGCTTTGTACAAGGAGAAAGGAATGGATCGATTTGCATTTTTCTACATGTTAACCTCCAGTTGAGCCAGCACCATCTGCTGAAAATGCTGAGGACCTCGGCCCTGTGAAGGTTCTATGCCGCAATGTAGGGGAATGCCAGGGCCAGAAAGTGGGAGAGGGCGGGGTGGCAGGCATGGGGAGGGGGGAGGCAACAGGGGTTTGTTTTTGTTTGTTTTTTTGTTTTTTGGAGGGGAAACTGGGAAAGGAGAAATTCGCATCTAAATAAAGAAAATATCTAAAATAAAAAAAAATGAAAAAAAAAATCATTGGAAAAAAGCCAAACTTCTGCCTCTCTTCTCCAGGTTATGGATGTCTTCCTTTCCCACTCTACTAGCTTTCTCTGTTCAATGTACTGCCCAAAATTTGTTCCTACTGCCACAGTAGCCAGACATTGTTCACTAAATGTGCAGCACCTGAAAAAAGCTGAGTATATGGACTCCTTCTTATTGAATTTCTCTTGTTGTAATTGAAGAAGCCTGACTGTTGAAAGACTTTCTTCTTATCCTGCCTTCCACAAATTATAGTTTGTTCCATCATAAGCTGCAATAGAAAGGTATTCTTCCTGGTTTGTCGGTTTCAGAGGCAGGCGACCCTCAAAACTACGGAGATGCCATTTTTCTCACTGTCCAGTTAAATAATAGTTCTCGTGGTATTAGCTCTACTTGCCTGAATTTTAAAATTTTTCTTAATGCTGTGTTGTGGGGAACAAGCAAGGTGCCTGAACTTTCCTGCTTCTGTTGCTGTTGCTCTTGTCTTGGCCTTTAATTAAATCTGACAACTAGGTGAGCATGTTTGACTGAGAGGCAAACCAAGGCCACGCAGAACAAGGGCAGGGTGTTCCACTGCTTGAGAGCTGGAGTGTCAGCACAAAACAACAAGAAATCAATAGTTCTCTGCCAGCCTCGCTCATAATTGTGAGTGGTGCTTGTGATTAGTAGGGAGGCATGTGCTGAAAGGTTTTTCTCAAATTGCTTTTTGTCACATTCATAGCTGTTGTTTTGTGGTCCTTGTCAATTAGTCCAACTCAGCATTAATGTGATATTTAAAGATGTGTAACGACGAGTTCAGAAAAATCATTTGTACTTAGGATATGTCCTTTTATTATCTCACTCACTGGGCAATGTTGAGGTATGTAGCACTGTGGTGGGCTTATACTCATCTGAAAGGAAAATGTCTACCAAAGACCATCACAAGTGCTTAGGTACCAACATAAATGTATATAAATCAATAACTAGGTCTTAATGAAAGGAGCACTCTCCATGGAATAGGGTCAGAAAATGCAAAATGAACTTTTGAGAAAATGATACTGCGCTGAAGTTTACAAAATGGCAGGTTTGGGCTCAGCATGATATGTCTGTATGTGTGTGTTGGATAGTCGTGTGTGTGCAGGGTGTGGTAAAGACTATGGTTGTTAAGTGACCAATGGAATATAATGACACAGCCACTGCCCACACAGAAGGAAGAATAGATATTCTATTAATGAATATAGTGATAATTCTATTAATACTCTATTGAAAGAAGTTGTGTGAGAACTGGGAGATTAATTCATATGTGATTATGATAACCTCAGAACAACATCCTTTTTATGTCCTTTTACCCTAGAAGCATTTCCATTGTCATGTATCAACTGGACCTTAAATTCTACCACTAGTCTCTATCATGTTTAAATTATTATTGCTCTTTATTTTATAGTGCAAAATATAGTGCCACTTATTTATCAGTAGTTCTTCAAGCCAATAGTTAAAGAGTGGCTTCAACAGACCAGAAAAAACTGACTATATGTGTGATATTTTGATAAAAACTACAACATCACCAACATCTGTCCCAACACTGGGAGTAACTGGGACCAGAGGGACCAGGCAAACAGGAACTCTGCCAGCCCAGTGACTTGGATTCCTTCCGGTCTGTCTGGGCTGGCTCCAGAGCAGACTTTGGGTGCAAGATCCGCAGCCAGTCCCAAAACACCCAGAGGAAGCTCCACTCCCAGGCACTCTGACACACCCAGAATCAGAGGTGAGCAGGAACCAACATCTGTCCCAACATTGGGAGTAACTGGGACCAGCGGGACCAGGTACACAGGAACTCTGAGAGCCCAGTGACTTGGGTTCCTTTTGGTCTGTCTGGGTTAGTGTTCTGAGCAGACCTTGGGCACAAGCTCTGCAGCCAGTCCCACAACACACAGAGAAAGTCACACTCCCAGGTGATCTAACAAGCTCAGGATCCCAGGATCCCAGAATCACAGGATCACAGAGTCAGCTTGATTATGAGGAGTTCTGACACAACCAGGATCACAGGAAGGACAGGCTCCAGTCAGATTTAGCAAGGGCAGGTAGCACTAGAGTTAACTAGATGGTGGGGGGACAAGCATAAGAAAATAAACAACACAAACTAAGGTCACTTGCCATTATCAGAACCCAATTCTCCCACCATAGAAAGTCCTGAACACACCATCACACAGGAAACGCAAGATTCAGATATAAATTCACTTATCATGATGATGATACAGGACCTTAAGAAAGACATAAATAGCACCCTCAAAGAAATACAGAACACACGTAAAGAGCTAGAATCTCTTAAAGAAGAAACACAAAAATCCCATAAAGAACTACAGGAAAACACAATCAAAGGTAAGGAAATGAGCAAAACCATCCAGAATCTAAAAATGGAAATAGAAACAATAAAGAAATCAGAAAGAGAGACAACCCTGGAGATACAAAACCTAGGAAAGAAATCAGGAGCCATAGATGCAAGCATCACCAACAGAATGCAAGAAATAGAAGAGAGAATCTCAGAGGCAGAAGACACCTTAGAAAACATTGACACAACAGTCAAAAAAAGTGCAAAAAGCAAAAAACTCCTAACCCAAAACATCCAGGAAGTCCAGGATGCAATGAGAAGACCAAACCTAAGGATAATAGGTAT